>NC_090321.1:285353576-285659505 GCF_040869045.1 Eurosta solidaginis | reverse complement strand
ATGCAAATATTGCGCATAGCGCTAATAATGATCCAATTAATGCTTCGGAGCTCAGCTCGAAGCTTGTTAGTTCTATACTCATTTTGTTGATTTATTTTCATTTCATTTTATTAGTCTTTATAAAAAAAAGGAAAATTATGCAAGGCATGCATTAAAATCAATAAACGCAAAAATTAAAATTTGCGTAAGCACGCATTTTGACAAAGAATCAAAACACATCTCGAATTCGTCAATGCCACCAAACCTGGTCAAAATATGTTGATTAGAGTTGGGTCGTTTCGTTCTGAACTTGTTCAATTGACCGGGTCTTTCAACTGAACAAGTGAACTAGATCTTCGATTTCGGTTCTATTTGTTCTTTTAGTTCATTTGTTCTTTTAGTTCGTTTTATCTAATGTTATTCTTTCTCTCATCTCGTTCGCGAACATACATACGTAAATTCATACATACATACGCAGAAATTCACAGTGAGCACGAATGTCGATGATTCCACTTACACTAAAGATATATATGTGTGGCCATCTTTGTGTGTGGCACTGCTACACCAATATATGTATGGACTATTTATGAACAACATGTTTTGTAAGAAACTAATTATTACATTTATTAAGCTTGAAAAGTTCATATTTACAATTTGTGTCTGTATTCTTTCAATTTCCTGGATCTTCCGAAATTTGTAACTTTTTTTTAAGTTAATTATAGATATATATATTAACTTATTTATTCGTAACACATTTAAATATACCTACACAAAGCATTGCCGCATACACACACCTATCTATACTTGTTGGTTTTTTTCGCGGGTGCGAGGAGCAGTGATCAAATTTGCTTAAAAAAAAAAGAACAGATGAACAAAAAGAACAACTTGTTCGTTCATCAGAAAAAGAACGAAAGATTCGAATCTCTGAAATGAACGAAAAAGCACAACTCTAATGTTGATAATGCATGGCGGAACCCATGGTTCAACTATATAAAGCATTGTTTACTATATAGTTTGGCAGCTTAAGTAGAGGTTATGTTGCGAATAGAGTGGAAGGCAGTGGCATTGTAAATTTTACCAAGTAGCGCAACTAACAGCTGATCGGTGAAAATTCGCACATTCACACGCACAGTTCTCGACTCAATTTCAAAACAAAACTTTAGATTATTTAATTCAAATTTTAAAGTGAGATAATCCTTACAAATTTATGTATACAGAATATATATGGCGTTTTTGTTGTTATTAAAACAATAGTTTTATTTATATTAAAGCCTTTATCATTTTTTTTTTTAACTTTGAAAAATCTCCGAACACCATTCCTTCATTATATGACATTCGACTGCCTAGTCCACTGCCTTCCACTCTATTCGCAACATAACCTCTACTTAAGCTGCCAAACTATATAGTAAACAATGGGCAGTGGACTAGGCAGTCGAATGTCATATAATGAAGGAATGGTGGTCGGAGTTTTTTCAAAGTTAAAAAAAAAATGATAAAAGCTTTAATATACATAAAACTATTGTTTTAATAACAACAAAAACGCCATATATATTCTGTATACATAAATTTATAAGGATTATCTCACTTTAAAATTTGAATTAAATAATCTAAAGTTTTTTTTTTGAAACTGAGTCGAGAACTCTGCGTGTGAATGAGCGAATTTTCACCGATCAGCTGTTAATTGCACTACTTGGTAAAATTTACAATGATATACAGGTTGGCTCATCTGTAAAGCAACAAAATATGTCTGTTCAAATTGTCAAAATCTGTGTATTGGTGTTGGTGTGAATGGTATGGAATGGAAACATAAAACTCAGCACTTTTTGTATTTGTAAAATGTTGCCAATGTGTTGGATTCATTTTGAGTTTGCCATCTCCTTTTGACAATCCCTTCGACCATGCAATGACATAAATAAAATCAGCTGATAAGATGAGCCAACCTGTACATAATTGAACCATGGCGGAACCATACAAGGTGGCAGCACGTTGACATACCTACAAACACGAATAAAACTTTTTGTTTTTGTTATTTAAGTTACTTCATTGCTCGTATATAAAATACCGGATGAAGATCGAATGAAATTCGAATTATTTGGCCAACTCTAAAGCTAAAACGCCAACGCCAGTTCTTCAGTTTACGTTGCTACCCTACAAGAATACTGACTATCATCTGATTGTCAGCAATGTCAACCTAACGATCAGCGCCTCATACAAACTTTCTATCACAAACCTAAGGGGACTTGCGCAAATGTGATGTAAACAACTGTGTACGTGTGAGTTTTTGTCTCCTTCTTATACACCAACATCGCCTACTGATTAAGTATATAGCCGTATTGCTCACTCTCATTCCTTTTCCTCGATCAGTGCTGACACTCTAACTATCAAAAAGTGTCATAAATGATAGTTTACTGTAAATATCATGTTTGAATGTTATACTATCATAAATGACAATTGTTATATTCCGCCAAAAATGAAACAATGCTTTTTGCTTTTTATTTACTTTATTTCATTACGTTTTTAATTTTGTACGTGATAAAGGCATACGCGTTTCTTATTTGTTTAAAATAAATAGTTTTATAAGAATTCGACTTCAGAATGTTTAATTTAAATTCAGAAAATAACAAAACAACAGAAGAGCGCTTTCCTCATGCGGAAACACATTTAAAAATGAATCACCACTAACCACTATTATTTTTCGCGTATCAATTTTTTGAGTGCGCCCCATACATTCCGCCAGCTTTTGGTATTTTTTAATATTATTTTCGAATTTTTTTTCTTTTAGCATGGAGCTTTGAAATGCTCTCTTTTTAATTTTTTAAACTTATTTTTTATATGGTTTTCGTCGGTTGAAAATGGCGGAATTTAAAAAATAACAAAACAACCGTGATAATCATTTGATTGTCATATGACAGTCAGTAGTGACAACATGAATAAATCGGATAATCTGTTCTCGCATACATAAAATTCCGTTGAGAATTATGTATCTGTCTCACATGCATTATGGTACCTGCTGTATATTCTTTTGTTCTGTACCAGGTGTCCGAAGCCTTCCAAGTTTCAGTCCTTTTTCATGATTATAGGCTGTCGTTGGGAACATGCGGACATGCGTGAGCGCACAAAGGAACATATATAAATTTGAGTATCAATGTTTACGTCATCGCAGGATCAGCATTGTCAATTACAAGTGTGAGTGTATTAGTAAAATTATCAGCGTTTCTTGTAGGGTAATTATAGTTCCAATTTACATTGTTTAAGGAAACTAGTGATGGTATTGTACATTTTGTCACCATAGTTCTTCTGTATATCGATTAATGTGGAATGGGTATTTGCTTCTAATGTTTGCATATTTGTTGCAGTGGAATAAAATGTGATTAGTATTTTCTATTGTGTTGCAAGCATTGTTTACTATATAGTTTGGCAGCTTAAGTAGAGGTTATGTTGCGAATAGAGTGGAAGGCAGTGGACTAGGCAGTCGAATGTCATATAATGAAGGAATGGTGTTCGGAGATTTTTCAAAGTTAAAAAAAAAAAATGATAAAGGCTTTAATATAAATAAAACTATTGTTTTAATAACAACAAAAACCCCATATATATTCTGTATACATAAATTTGTAAGGATTATCTCACTTTAAAATTTGAATTAAATAATCTAAAGTTTTGTTTTGAAACTGAGTCGAGAACTGTGCGTGTGATTGTGCGAATTTTCACCGATCAGCTGTTAGTTGCGCTACTTGGTAAAATTTACAATGGTTGCAAGCTTCACAGTTATTGTCATCATATATGTTCATTTTGTTTAATGTGTCTTTGCAAAATGTGTGATTAGTTAAAATTCTGTTGATTACTTTTATTTCAATTGGTTCGAGTTTAGTATTTTTTTGTGGAACCATGGTTTTTTTATTAGTTCTGGGTAAATTTGTCCGTAATCTTTGCCTTTATTTGTTATTTTTCCTTTGTAATCTGTCTCCCATTCTTTCCTTATTTTGTTTTCAATTTCCTTTATCGCATCCTTGATGGTCCAGGGTATTCTAATTCTTTCTCCATTCTGGTTTGCATTTTTTGCAGCTTCATCTGCTTTCTCATTTGGTTTAATGTTTTTGTGGGCAGGAATGTGATGTATTTC
Organism: Eurosta solidaginis; assembly: GCF_040869045.1. Taxonomy (NCBI): domain Eukaryota; kingdom Metazoa; phylum Arthropoda; class Insecta; order Diptera; family Tephritidae; genus Eurosta; species Eurosta solidaginis. Next base: position 285,655,406 of record NC_090321.1, on the reverse strand, counting down.
TATTTTATCTAAATTTTATGCGTTAATTATTTCAATGATATCTTGTACGATGTGGTTGTTACTTTCTTCATTTTTTATAGCAAAAATGCTGCTTAGGCTGTCTGTAAGTATTGCTAATTTATTAAAATTATGTATTAAGGCAAATTCCACGGCTTTTTGTATTGCTGTTAATTCAGCTGTCATCGATGCCACTTTTTTATTGCTATAGAATGATTTAGTAGTGTTAGATTTTTTTTGAACAAATGCAGCTCCCATTATATTGTCTTTGATTGATCCATCCGTAAATATTAATTCGAATTGTTGTGATTCTAATCGTTGTATTTTATCCTTGTAGATTGTATTTATAATACTCTTGTCACATTCTTTATTTTTTGCCGCATTTTTGAAAAAATTGTCGTCTGTAAATATTTTCTTTGTTTTTTATTATTGATTGTTGCAATGTTGTAAAAAATTAGTTTTCATTTTTGGTATTTGTATATTTTGTAATAGCTAGTATTTTTGCTTAATTTATCTGTGATTATCATCTTTTTCATTGGTAGGTTATATGCTATACATTTTATAATTTCTTTAGCCATCTCTAGCCTGTAAATCGTTAGCATCTCCGTAGCCATGTGGTATATAACATGTGTTGGAGTAGATCTTATTAGACCCAGACAACGTCTTAGATTGGTATTACTCAGGCATGCTTAACCAACGAACTGATATCATTTCGTTACGATAATTAACGTTAATAAACGAAACAAAGTCATTTCGTTTCGTTTATTAACGTTAAGAACGTTAAATTAACGAAATGATTTTGTTTCGTTTTCTGCCATATCAAAACGAAGCCAAATCGTTTATGTTGATTATTAATTTCAAACTATGCTGGCAAAGCTGATTGATGGCGGAGTCATTAAAGGTGAAAGCATTAGCCAAGCTGACTGCAACTTTTCTCATGAATTTTGACAGTACGAACATTTCTCAGAGTATTTTTGACATTATCACCAACGAATTACACAAACAAATTACATGGAGTTTGTGTGTGTATGTCCGCTCGCTGCATTGCCAGCACAATTCAAACATAAAGTACCACGTTTTTGTTAACGTTTTTAACGTTAACGAAAGCTTTTCGTTTCGGTAAAAAACGAGATACAATTTATCTTGATAATTTCTTTATAGATAATATTTCGAAGTGTTTCAACGGAAACTGTGGAAATTTTTTGATAAACGATTAGCTTAACGTTAAGGTGCATCCCAGGTATTACTACATATTGATAGTTTCTGTAGAGCCCATTTTGGGATATTAGCAAAAGTTGAAGCCGCATAATCCATTTTAGCTCTCGCGAAAGCTTTATAAAGGTGTAAAGCCTTCGGAGGTGCTATACCGAATTTACAGCCGCTCAAAATATTTAAAAATTGGCATGTTCTATTAGTTTTGTCAACTATCTTGCTGATGTGCTGTATACAAGCATTATTGGTACTAATATATCTTCCTAAATATTTTATGTTTGTTACCTGCTCAATCAACGTGCCATTCATTGTATATTAAATACTATAGTTTTGGTTTTATTAAGATTTATTTTTAATTTAATTGTATCACATTCGTTAATAAATTCTTGTATTTTTATTTCTAGTAATTGTTGTGTGGTGTCTTTCTTTTTGTTAAAGCATACTAAGAAGAAGTCATCTGCGAACTGGAATAGTTTACAGTTTTCATTAGTTAATTGATGAATGTGTGCTGTATAGAGATTAAACAGAGTTGGACTTAATCTGCTTCCTTGGGCAAGTCCATTTGTTGTTGTAATTTTTTGTTTACCTAATATCAGTGTACGTTGTTTTAAGAATGATGTAATCCATCTTATTACTTTGCGATTGATCTGGGTTTCGATGAGTATGTTTTCCAGAATTTCAATGTCCACCGAGTCGTATGCTTTCTCCACATCAATACAGGCCGTCATTACTTGGTATTTGTTTTCTTTGTAATATGCTACTGTATTTATAAGGTCATTTATACAATGTGCGGTTGATCGATTCTTGCTAAATCCATATGATCTTTCCGGTATTAGTTTGTGTTCTTCGATTTGATTGTCAATATGGTTTTTTATTATGCCTTCCATTATTTTTGCCATCACTGATAGTAGACATATTGGTCTGTATTTGCAAATACCTGTTGTGTTTTTTCCTTAGGAATCGGTATGATTTTGATTTCTCTCCATGCTTGTGGTATCAACCCTTCCTGCCAGATACTCTCTATCATATTGAATAATTTTCTCTTTTCTGCTTCTTGCAGTTCTATTAGCATACGATATGAAATTTGGTCAGGACCATTAGCTGAATTAATCTTTCTGCTGTGTAGGAATTTGAGGAAATTATCCACATTAATTTCCTTTAATGGTATGTCAGTTCTGTTTGTTGTGTTATTGTCCATAATATTTCTGTCCGAATTTCTTGCAATAAATAGTAGGTATTTTATTGAATCTTCATTATTCCAACAGTTGTTAATATTTTTTCACATTTATACTTTTTGACGTTTTTTATTTTATTCCACTTTGAATTAGTGTCAGCTGTTGAAATTTCATCTATGAATTCATTAAAATTTTTCCTCTTTTGTTCTTTAATATGTTCCATAAATTTTTTCCTCGCTACAATCAATGCTTCACTGTTTTGTAATGTTTTGTATTGATTAAATTTCTTCTGAGCTGCGTTTCTTAGTCTGAACAATTTTTCTGTTTCTTGAGTCCACCATTTTTTTGGTATATATTTGTTATTATGGTTTATTTTGACTGTTGTTTTTAATGGTGTTTTTAATCGCATTATCAAATTCTTCTAAACTGTTTCCTATTGTCAATGTATTTATTTCTTTTAGGACTTTGCTCATAATAATTTTTGGGATTTTTGTGGTTTTAAAAATTCTTCGAGTAGATTTATTAGTATTGGTTTACGATGACTATTTGTGAGTTGATATGTTGTTTTCTAAATAAAACTTCCATGTACTTTATTTTTTAAAAATTGATGGACTAATGTCAAAATCATTGTAAACAATATTCCAAATCGCACTGCGCCGGAAGTTCATGTCATTCACAATGGTTCATCTATCAAATCACCCTGCAAAAATTGTTGGATTACGTGTTCCATTTTCTTCATGTTGGAGTACTCTAACAATACTCCTTTGCAATGCGTTTGCGGACCACCATCAGCCGATCATTGCTCGTTTTTTAACGACCGTGATCACAACACGATGACGATCGAACAGAGTTGCCAAAAGTATAATATTGCATACAAATAATTGATAATCAAATTTTTTTTTGGCAACTCTGATAAAATGCAACAGCGCACTGGTTTTATGTATACATACCAGGCATGCTTAACCAACGAACCGATATCATTTCGTTACGATAATTAACGTTAATAAACGAAACAAAGTCATTTCGTTTCGTTTATTAACGTTAAGAACGTCAAATTAACGAAATGATTTCGTTTCGTTTTCTGCCATATCAAAACGAAATCAAATCGTTTATGTTGATTATTAATTTCAAACTATGCTGGCAAAGCTGATTGATGGCGGAGTCATTAAAGGTGAAAGCATTAGCCAAGCTGATTGCAACTTGTCTCATGAATTTTGACAGTACGAACATTTCTCAGAGTATTTTTGACATTACCACCAACGAATTACACAAACAAACTACATGGAGTTTGTGTGTGTATGTCTGCTCGCTGTTACCACCTTACGGCTTCACCATGGCTATAGCATTGCCAGCACAAATCAAACATAAAGTATCACGTTTTTGTTAACGTTTTTAACGTTAACGAAAGCTTTTCGTTTCGGTTAAAAACGAGATACAATTTATCTTGATAATTTCTTTATCGATAATACTTCGAAGTGTTTCAACGGAAACGGTGGAAATTGTTTGATAAACGATTAGCTTAACGTTAAGGTGCATCCCTGATACATACTATAGTATAGAGAAATATTAGTTTCTTTATTCACGCAAATGCTCAATAACATAAGAATATTCGTAGTATAAAATATAAAAGTTGTATTGCCCCTCTTCATTTACTTTCATTTTAAATTAAATTCACTCCGATAATTCTTTCCGACAACACAATTCGTCTTTAGTTCTTTGGCATATGATCCTCTGTGGGTGCTCCATGGAGTACTACAGTGAAAGTACTTTGGAAAGTACTCTCACGTATGTACTCTATGGAATACTCACAAGCAAAGCGAGAGTGGGATCACCTACTCCTCTCCTAGGACATCGCAATGTTAATTGGAGCACATTTTTTGTATGAATACAGATTAGATTTGGAGCAGTCCTATACTCCCAAAGTTGTATTCCTTACATTATTTATAGAGTACTCGCGTTTTTTGAAGGGTAATGTCAAAATCGTACTGCGCCCGAAGTAAAAAAGTACAAATCAACTGTCACCGTGCTGCCCCCTTGTATAATTCCGACATGGTTGGCTCTATGATTCAAAAAATTAGTGTGAAGTTATCCACTTGTCTTTTGCGGGGACAATGACAATTTAACCAAAAACAAGCTACCAGATTGAAAAATGTACCGAATTTTTCTAATTTTAATGGATTTTATATTAAGGAATACGATTAAATTACTACACAATCCAATAACATCGCCACAATCATTGCGAATGAAACTAAATGTGATATTTTATCTGTCAACTGCCTGACAGGATGTTCAATATGGCTACTTTTTAGCGTTTTGACAGGGTGTGGTGGTCAAAATGGCGGCGCATATCTTCAACGGGTGATAGAAAGGGATACAGAATGAAACAGCAATAGTCAATTACAAATCAGGTGAGCCAATCACTTTGGAATTTTTACGTCTATGCAGAAGATATCACACTTAGTTTCCCCTACAAGAATACTGACTATCATATGACTATCATCTGATTGTCAGCAATTTAAACCTAACGATCAGCACTTCATACAAACTTTCTATCACACGTACGTGTGAGTTTTTGTCTCCTTATTATACACCAACATGGCCTACTGATTAAGTATATAGCCGTACTGCTCACTCTCATTCATTTTCCTGGATCAGTGATGACACTCTAACTATCAAAAAGTGTCATAAATGATAGTTTACTGTAGATATCAAGTTTGACTGTTATACTATCATAAATGACCATTGTTATATTCCGCCAAAAATTAAACAAATTGTTTTTTGCTTTTTATTTACTTTATTTCATTACGCTTTTAATTTTGTACGTGATAAAAGCATACGTGTTTCTTATTTATTTAAAATAAATAGTTTTATAAGAATTCGAGTTCAGAATGTTCAATTTAAATTCAGAAAATAACAAAACAACAGAAGAGCGCTTTCCTCATGCGGAAACACATTTAAAAATGAATCACCACTAGCCACTATTATTTTTTGCGTATCAATTTTTTGAGTGCGCCCATACATTCCGACAGCTTTTGGTATTTTTTAATATTATTTTCGATTTTTTCTTTTAGCATGGAGCTTTGAAATGCTCTCTTTTTCATTTTTTAAACTTATTTTTTATATGGTTTTCGTCGGTTGAAAATGGCGGCATTTAAAAAATAACAAAACAAATGTGATAATCATTTGATTGTCATATGACAGTCAGTAGTGACAACATGATTAAATCGGATAAACTATTCTCGCATACATAAAATTCCGTTGAGAATTATGTATCTGTCTCACATTCATAATGGTATCTGCTGTATGTTCTTTTGTTCGGTACCAGGTGTCCGAAGCTTCCCCAGTTTGCGTCCTTTTTCATCATTATAGGCTGTCGTCGGGAACATGCGGACATGAGTGAGCGAACAAGGGAACATACAGAAATTTGAGTATCAATATTTACGTCATCGCAGGATCAGCATTGTCAATTACAAGTGTGAGTGTATTAGTAAAACTGTCAGCGTTTCTTGTAGGGTTCATTCACAATGGCCACAATCAACCAAGATGTTGCGTTTGTAAATATAAAGGAACCTCATACTTGGCAATTGAACTTTATTTCGCTTTGAAGTTTTTTTCGCCTTGCCCATTCTTATACAAAATTTCTGAAGCACTGTTATAAACATTCTCCCTATACAACAAAAATACTTGCAAATACTTTTGTGGCGTATTCGATTGTTATATTGCAGTTTTTAATTGCGAAAAATGTTAGAAAAGTTACCAACCAGTGGAAAAAATGCACTTGCAAGATGTGCCAACACCCTTAGCCAAAGCAAATGTCAGATTCTTATTCGTATGATTTGCTTGCAACAAAATTGAATGAGCCGCTTTTCCATATCAGATGGCGTCAGTAGCTGTTGTTGTTGTTGTTGTTGTAGCAATGCTCGCCCCACCTAATAGCCGCGACCGATCACAAATTGTCATCAATATCCTCTAACGGGAGTCCAAGGAAACTTGCCGTTTCAACAGGGGTGGACCATAAGGAAAGGGGTCACAGGCCGGTCACTCAAAGATAGATCACTATTCTTTCTTCATAGGCTTCTTGGACCTAGTATTTTTGAACTCGAGTGTATATGGCAAACTTGAAATATTTTGCTTACACCCCTATTATGAATTTTCATACGATAGGCGATAAACGCTTCCTAGCGTATCGTAAAAAATCAGCTTTCATATTGCGATTTCCACACGCCCGATTGATGTACTATTGTGAATGACAGCATAGTTTTGTTTACAAATTTTTGTGAATCTATACGAAACAGATAGCAAAACAAAACGTAAATACTAACAATTCATTTGTCTTGTACGTAAAAGTGGCAAAAGTTTTTAAAAGCTGTTATAATAAAATGTTTTATGCAACCTCTGTTACCTTTTATATAAACTCAAATGAACAAATTGACGGAACTTGCATAGATTCCACAGAAAGAAGAAAATTGAGAGATCATTCCAATCTTCTTGAAATAAACTCTACACTGTAAGTACTTGACATACTAAAAGTAAAAAAAGTTTAATAAACAAAATTGATGTCAGAGTATGTCTTAACAGAAATAGAAGGCAGTTTGCGCGCCCGTTAAAATAGGCCATCCATTCCAAATATTTTGAAGGTTTGTGCCACTTGAAGGCATCTTGCCCAGGGTGTTGCAACAGAGTGTTGGGAATGAGGCTGTAGTTGGATTATTTTGGATTATGTAATAATTGTATATTTACTTTTATTTAAATAGTTCCCAACGTATCGTGGAAAAATTTATCAGCGATAGCTAGCGTAGAAAATTGAACAGCGTATGCGATAGTTAGCGTATGGCAATACCACGATAAACGATAAAGGCTAACGATCGAGTTTCACACGCTAGAATTTATTTCATAATACGGTAGAACAGATAGCAAGCGTTTATCGTGTATCGTACGAGTTCATAATAGGGGTGTTAAGGGCGAATTAATGGTGACTTATAACCATAAAGCCATAACCAGATAAAACAGCTGATAGAACCTACCTTAATGAAATCAATGTAATCGAGTTAGCGTTATGGTATGGCACCATTAATCGATTACATTGATTTCCATAAGGTAGGTTCGATCAGCTGTTTTATCTGGTTATGGCTTTATGGTTATAAGTCACCATTAATTCGTGCTTTAGTTTGTGTTCCGAAGGCAAAATCAATTACAAGAAGATGTTACGGTCTGCTGCTACGGTCTACGGCTACGATCCACTTGGGAGCGATTTCACGCGAACACAGCTAGTGATGTGGCGAAAGTTGCGATAAAAAGTATCGAAAAAGAAGGAAAAAGACAGACCGGCCATCACTAGCAAAAAGATTGAAAAAAGAGTTTCCGGGAAGATAAGTAAGTAAAAGGGCGTAAAATTTTGGCGATCGAAAAACATCCTCGCCGGCTGTGCACCTACACAGGAAATTGTCGAGAAACGAGGAACGAGTCAATAGCGCAAAGCACCGAAACCGTTCTTTCCGACAAATCTCGTTTCTACGCGGCTATTTTGGATGATAATAAACTCTGCACAGGTTATGTTGTGTGGACACAGGGTCCAGTTGAAGTAGGTCTGCGTCCGCAGTCACACTTAGCGAGATAAACCTCTTCTTCTACGTTTACTAAGAACACTATCACCTGCGGAAAAGCGTCCGACACCACCTCCGCCTCCAGGGCCAGAAGTACGCCGCGTAATACAATTGACGTCAAAGAGCCAAGTCATCCGGCTCGTACAGGGTAGCGCGGAGCTTTATCGCCAGCCGGTTCACTCGGTTACCTTGACCCAAAGCGCCCACCACCACCAACGGCGCCTACTATTATCACGGGCATCACCATCAGTAATATCTCCCCCAACCCATCCATTAGCGCTAACCACGTGCGCAACAACCACCAGACGTACCGCCACCGCCAGCTGCAACGCACACAGCGGGGCCGCGAACATAGGCCTGCGGCCACTAATGTTAACACCTGCAACAGGCGGTACCACCGACAGCAATACTAGCCGCATCTTCATCAGCTACATCCATACCGGCTATAATAATACTAGCGTAATCCTATCAGCTACGACTATAACGGCTACAAAAACATAGCCGCATCTTTACCAGCTACGACCATACGGGCTACAATATATCAGTACAATGACAACCACAGGGCAGCGAACCTAGGCCTGCGGTCAGACCAATTGCGACAGCGAATATCAACGGTTAAAGCGGTGAGTCCGTTCCTTTATATTTTGCCTTCGCTTGAGTGAACTTATAAATAGCTCTACAAGTTTTTTTTTACAAAACAAAGAAGGTTTGCCACCGGCACCAGATCGATGAGGAATAACCAAAGCATACGCACCACCCTATATGAAATGGTCATATAGCTAAAGCAGCCAAAACTATGTACAAGATTTAGATAATTCACTTGTAAATGTTTTGATTTTGTATTCGACATATTTTACCGAGTTAAAAGGTTAGCTAATTGTTTTGAACAGTGGATTACATTTTAATATGTAAAGGCTTGTATAATGTAGGATGTCGTACATACAAAATGTAAAAATGATACGCAATTTCTATCATTTCCGAAGCAAAATTCTCATTGTTGTATGGAACAAAATTATATATATAACCTGGTACTCGTCTTAAATTAGACTACATCTCTCTCCAAAACGGTTTCGAAATTGGTTGACAGTCGTTGTTGTTTAAATCAGTAAATCCGGTTTTAATGGAAATAGAAGATTAAATGCTGCGACTTGCAAACCAATTTGCTACGTTTTTTTACTCGCAGATGTATATACTACTATGCTTTTGTACTAGTATAAGCCAATTTAAAAGAGACCATTGGAATTATCTGCCAGAAAATAGACTGTCATGTCAAGGCGACAAACTTCGCTAAATCGTAATATATTTTCAATGTATGAATCCAACCAAATTATATAGTAATGCGATCAGCTTTTAAACGTATGCTATTATGGTTTATTTGTATGTACGTACGTGCAACCCTTTGCAAGCACCAATTATGCCAATGTTGAAACATTTTTCCTGCACCTTCTTTTTTTGATTCTGGACAATCATAAAGTATTTTATAATTAACACGAACACATACCTAAATGTTATACACGTATTTATTAACTTTTACTGCCTACAATTGAAATAATATAGCATTCAGTAAGACTCATTTAAGATAGGATACTTATACACGCATAGGCCATTCAATGCCATTTGGAAAATTTGATCATAAATTTTGTAAGTTACAGAAAAACTAAATCGCAATATTGTTTCGGTTTCACTTGTGAATTAGTGACTTAATTGTTATACTAATGCAACCATCCCTACTTAGCACTAGATCAAAACTTATCCAATATTGTATTTAGCATTTGTCTAGTATATCATTTGATTTCATGACATCTTATATGTACAATAATTTTCTAGTTTTTAGTACACATGCATATATGCATACATTTAAATTGTATAAATACCCTAACTGCTCGCGCAATCATTCTTGAATTTAATACGAAAATGAATATTATCTTGATTCAAGCACGTTTCACCCAAACGAATAAAGAAATATATATATATTTTTTTTTTTTGGTATGGTTAATCACTCCTACCAGTGAATATCCATTTCTTTTTTCTGCATATATTTTGATTCCTTCACTTCTAACATACCTACCTACAGACATTCATGAACTAGATGTTTTTTTGTTGGGTACATTGTTGGCAGAGATAAGGAAATCAATTCATATGTAAAGAAATGCACGGATGTGCAGATTCAAAAATCTTACTAATCCCTACCTACCCAATAAGTTAAATAGGCTGCTCTATGTACATAAACACATCAATAGTAAGTTAACTTAACCATAACTTGCTATTAGACAGATAACAGAATTTATGTACGCAAAGCAGAATAGCATTTAAAGAGGGTATTTAGAAACAAAGATACTAAACACATTAATATAATAAATTTATTATGCCGATAGGTGCCAACCTATATACGTTTATGAATTTATAAAATAGTTATGTAAGCCAACCAAAATTATAACTTAGACTTCACGAAAGTAAATAAAAAAAAAAGAATCAGATTGTATTGCCTTATGAGCAGGAAGCTCGCGAAGATTAAAACGCATAGACATACTTAATGATATTTCAGTTTTTTTTTATAATGAATTTTAAATAAATTTTGTAATTAAAATGGGAATGCTGGCGTCGCCACTTATTTAGAAGGCACTTAGGTAAACCAGGTAAGGGGCCACCGAAAATTTAGGTGCGTCGGTGGCCATGGGTTTTGAGGGTGGGCTAAGCACCGGGCGTCGCAACAACACCCGCGGCGCCCCTCTATATATTCGGCCCTTTATGTTTATTTCCATTTTGGTTCTTTTATTTTAATTTCAGCATTTTTTTCTCTTTGATTTTATCGTTTGGTAACCGGTCATGTCCGGTTCGGTAATTTTTCTTGCGTCAGTTTTTGAATTTTGAATTTAAATTTTTGAATTTTTTGAATGTTAACGGTTGTCCGTGGCATCCGGTTCGGCCGGATGTCGTTTCAGCTTGAATTTATAAGCATTTTGAGTCGGTATCTGCGCTTCTGTCAGTTTATTTTAAATTTGACAGCTGCTAGTTTGATAGGAACTGTTTTCTGTTTATGGCGCAGGAACAGTAAGGTTGGCAAGGACCCGCCCCAGCCGACAATGACTAGCCACTGTGCACCACCACATCATGCCGACCGCCTTCCTTATTGCTTCCACTGAAAATGCGTATCCATAACAAAGATTAAGTCAGCGCACGGTATGGGTTAACTTAATAAAGACCACACTCCTCTGCTTATACTGCCTGTTATTCGACGTAGTATAGCTAGCTGGTCGTAAAAGAAGCAGCTACTTTGACAGGATCACTTTCGATATCTCGGATGTTTGTTAGGAGACACGAGAGCTCTTTTTCAATTCGAAAGGTCTTAAAATTGAAGTAAAAAGGTGCAGCCTATAGCTTCAGGAAATGTTACAAACGGATTTAGGGGCTTAGGATACTCACGCGGTAGGCATACCTGTCGTACGGAGCGACTAAAATCACCAAACCTAGGGTTCAACGCGGTCATATCAAATCGTTCTCTAGAGGATCGGTTTATTACCTTAATGTAGCTATTTCCGGAGCATGCTGGATCAATATCCGTCTACATTCACGACTCATAATTCATTAAGGGATGAATGAAGCTGGGAATTAATATGAACGAGATGCTGGTGAACCTGATCATGGATGGGTCCAGACTGGAGGGCAGGGTTGGGGGTGGAGATTCTGCCATTAGCTCGATGTTAGCCGAAAATTGAAATGCCCGATCACAGTAGCGTCGTCCACGTTAGGCTGATCTCTTGGCCTGGGCGAACTGAATGTTTCCGTCAGTGGAGATTTTGCAGGGCTGCTATAATTACTCATAAGCTAAAAAAACTATTTGCCGTGTCGGTTTATCAGCATCAAATCGGCGGATGCATTATAAATCGCTAGTCTTATTACTCCATCCTATAATAACTACTAAGTAGCGAACCAGTGGAGGGGTGATATTCTGTCGACCCACAGATCCTAGGAGGTTGGGGTCGAATGTAGAAGTTCACTCACGGAGAAAACCTTATAATGGCCGTTCATGTGGGAATGACCAGAGATATTCTTTTGGGATGCTTGATGTAATAAAATAAAAATATCTTTGAGACCTTCTTATGGATTGCTTTGGCAGCTAGCAGCTTGCTGTACAAAGGTGTGATGATACACTTTACATGTCAAACTGCGTTAGGCGCTATAATGAGCATCTGCCACGTAAAACCACATTTCATTGAAAACATAACAAGATCCAGGAGATGCGACGTACCGATAAAGTAAATATGACCAATGAAAGGGGTAAAGCAAAGGAACGCAGGCTTGGTTTCGGATTCGTGGTAGTAGAAAGAGGAGCGCGTGTAACGCACATGTTAAAAAAGTCATGTCTGCCAACTTCAACACCAGAGACAAAACGTATATTTGGCCGCAAACCCGGAAGGTTTAGCCCCTACAAAAATACCTCTTGCAATGAATTGAGACTAATTGACTTTGCCTGCGACAGAGACATGTTTTATACTCCTGTCCTGCCTTTCGGTCGAAAAAAATACAAAAAAGATTGCTAAAGGTGGAAGACATGTTTAGATATTTGGATGTGCGCAACCCAAATTGGCATCCAACTCGCGACAGCAAAAAGCAGATTACCTGGAAAAGGAAATGAGAAGACCGACTTGTAAAAAAATGTTTAGAAAGTGAACTATCATAATTAATTTAAACATTTTACCTTAATGTTTTAACGAAAATATTCAAATTTCTAAAATTTTGTTTAGAAAACAAACTAATTTTATCACGAATTTGAATGATAGAAAAGTTATCACAAAATAGAATTGAAAAAAAAATGATGCCTTTGCATACTTTTGGAGGAAAACTGCTTTGTATGGTTTTACTAAACTTTTTCCTCTGAATAAAAAAAGTAGTTTTGTAAAGAGGCAAATTGAGTTTCAGAGTGGGAGTTCAGGATGGCGGATTAGAAAGAGAAGCTGCCAACGTCCGTCACCTTGTAATTGCATCTTGGTGTTGAACACAATCTATATGAAAAACTGCTTATGTGACAGCTATATAGTTGGCTCATCTCTACAGCAACAACATATGCGTGTTGGTGTTAAATAAATGGAATGCAGAGAACACATAAAAGTTTGCAATTCTTGTATGCCGTGTGAAAATAATGCTCTAATTTAGATGGATTTACTAAAAGAAATAACGGGGAATATTTAGAATAAGGTGCCACGATTTTCCAACTTTTCTTTTTTTCGGGGGGTGGCGGGGGTCCCAAAAATCACAAAATTATCATCCGCAACTCTAGGAAACTCTTAGTTTATGAAATATAAGCCTTTTAATTTCCAAATTTAGTAAAATTTCAATTTAAGTCCTGCACTTAAAATTCGGGTCGGCCATGTCGATAGCGATATCAAAAGACGCGTATTTGCGTCAAGATTCAGAATCCGAAAACAGAAACTACATTTTTTATCCCGTTTAAAAGTTATTCACGGAAAACCCGTCGGAACTATTGTCGCTTTTTTCGTTGTTGCAATTAAACAAACGAAAACAAATGAAGGTGGTAATAGTGTTGCCAGCTCCGCAACAATATCTTTTTAACTTGGTAGAAGATTACAAGGTGGTGACACGTCGACATAAATGCAAACAAACATACACTATCAATGTATTTTGTTTTGTAATTCTCTGAATAATTTGAAATGAATGTATTTAATTGGAAAATAAAAAAATTGGACTTTATAGAGACTTTTATGCTGATTCCAACGGTAATTCTGCGTAGAACACCTTTCTGCATAGGCGGCCTTCGGCCGCGCTTATAAAAAATAACCCTGGGCTACGTCATGCCAAGTCCGGGTGTGTGGTCCTTCTGCGTAGTACACCCTTCTGCGCAGCACCCCAAATAATATTAGACTACAATTATTAAGTGTTTTACAAAAACAAAATACATTAATAGTGTATGTTTGTTTGCATTTATGTCGACGTGCTACCACCTTATAATGTTCTACCAAGATAAAAAGATATTGTTGCGGAGCTGGCAACACTATTCACCACCGTCATTTGTTTAATTGCAACAACGAAAAAGCGAGAATAGTACCGACGGGTTTTCCGCGAATCTTGACGCAAATACGCGTCTTTTGATACCGCTATCGACATGTGCGACCCGAATTTTAAGTGCAGGACTTAAGTTGAAATTTTACTAAATTTGGAAATTAAAAAGCTTATATTTCATAAACTAAGAGTTCCCTACAGTTGCGGATGATACTTTTGTGATTTTTAGGACCCCTTCTACCCCTACAAATCAGCAAAGATTTGAAAATTGTGGCACCTTATATAAAATCCAACCCGATTGAAATTTATTTCGCCTTGCCCTTTCACATAAAAAATTTCGCAAAGCACTGGTATAAACATTAACCCTATACAACAGATATTTAGGCAAGGTGCACACGAGGCTACGCGTCATAGACGCGTACAAGATATTTCATATAGCTACAATTTCTCTACGCCTCAAGATATGCACACGAAGCTAATTTCGAGCGTCGCTACAAAAAGCAACCAATTATTGAAAAAAATAAAAAATTAAATTTCTTCAGCTATATCCGTCCCCGAAACCAAAGGAAAATAGGTATTAAACGTTGTGTGCATCCCCGTGCCTTTGTAAATTATGAAAGGCAATTTTAAACCACAGCGGACTAGATAAAAGGGTGATTTCTAGTTTTCCACACTTTTTAGCATTTTAAACGCTTCAACAATGTCTAACCAAGCTGTTGTGGTGTTTAATACTCTTTTTCGCTTTGGTAATATACCTTTCACGCACTTTTATTAACTAAAGTAACATTTTTTAACTAATTACACAAATTTACATACAAAAAAAAGTAAACAAACATCTTGTCCTTCCTTTTTTCAAGCATACGTACGCTCAGCGACCGACATTGCTGTACGCTTAGCTACACGAAAATTTCACGCTTTGTCGCTTTCATGCAGCTGACGCCTTGTATGCAGCTCTCGATTCAAATACATGTGTTCGGCATCAAAGCGTACAAATTTCTCCTTCAGCGTCTATGACGCGTAGTCTCGTGTGCACCTTGCCTTACTAACATATTTTGTGTCGTATTCGATTGCTATATTGCAGTTTTTACTTGCGAAAAATGTTAGAAAATTTACCAACCAGTGGGAAAAATAATTTCACTTGCAAAATGTGTCAACACCCTTAATCAAAACAAATGTCACATTCTTCTTCTTAAGCTTTGCTTGTAACAAAATTTGGTAGATGGATACTTGTTTATCATATGGCGCCAGTGTCGCTCATTCTACCGTTCTCCATAAAAATGCGTGCAATCTACTCATAATGCATAAGCTTGTGTTAAACTCATCTATATGAAAAAGTGTTTATGTGTTGGAGTTTTAATTCATCCATGATTGTGTCTCGGCCATTATGTGACGAGGCTTTTACTAGTTTTGTTGTCATCTTTGGTTTTTCTCACAACTGCTCTCTCAACTCCACGTGTAGTTATTTCACACGCGAATTTTCTTTTAACAAATTGCTTATATTAATTAAATAATGGGTCGTAAAGCAGATTTCAGTGAAAAGCTGAAAAAAGGACCCGGGCGCAAAGCACGGAAACAAGGTGCCCCCACATATCCTAAGAAGACCTTTGGTAAAGATATTAATACAATAGCTCGAGTCGATCAATCCTTAATTTGTTGCCTTTACAGCTCCAATTGATGATGAGGATGACAAAAAATTATCACATCGTCAAAAGCAACGTTTAGCTAAACGAGTACAGAAGAAAGATTTACAAAAAGCGAAAAAGCTGAAACAGAAAACAAATTCCGGTGGCATACAACGAAAAAAACCATATCATAGTGAAAGTGAGGACGATGAGCAAGACCTTGTTGAAGAGCAACTGCATAGCTCTTTCGACATTCACGAAACCAGTCAAAACGAAGAACCGCAGCAGGTAGTAAAATTAAAAAGAGCCATCAAACAAAAAATAATTGGATTCACCGATGACAATCAGAAATGGTTAAAACCAAAGCAAACGGAATCGGTCACAAGTAAAATACTGTGTCCAAGCGAGGAGGAGGACGCCGGGACCAGTAGTGCAGAAGATGAATCGAATTATGCCCGAAATGAAGAAACTGAACTGGAGGAAGAAGTAGATGAAGGAGAGGAAGATGAAAGTGTTCTTAAAGTTGGAAAATTGGCGGATATATCAGATGATGATGACGAAGAGTCCAATTCAGATGACGACTTTGATATATCCGATAAAGAGAACAAGGAAGATTCGGCATCAGATAATGATAATAACGAAGATGATAATGAAAATGATGATCTTCTACCTATTGAAAGAGAAAACAAGAAACTTAAAAAGCGCGAATCTAAGGAAGCTAAATTGGCAGCGAAAGAAATGCAAATGTCCATAGATCATCAAGAAGTCTTTAAATTTCCAGACGAAAATGAAGAGGAACAAAAAGAGGTAACGTTACAAGAAATACAGCAACGTATTAAAGATATTACGCTGGTCTTATCTGATTTCAAAAAATATCGCCAACCGGACCGTTCTCGCACAGAATATCTGGACCTTTTAAGGCATGATCTTTGTATCTACTACAGTTACAACGACTTTCTTATGGGAAAATTAATTGATATGTTTCCGCTGACTGATCTAATGGAGTATTTGGAAGCGTCTGAAGTAAGTATACACAAAAAAATTAAAACGTATATGGCTTTTCCAAAAGCTACTGACCAACTGCAAAAGAACCTATCTGGAACAACTCACATTTAAGTAAAGTTGGAAAACTTATAAAATTAGATCGTTATTGCTAAATGAAGTTTGCATATAAAACTCACATTTATTTCTTTATGTTATACCGATTTCACACAGAAACTTAATCGAATCACAATTTTTGTTTAATGATATGATTAAGTTTTCCTCTTCACACGTAGTCTCTTGCTTCATTTAGCGAACATCTGTAAGCAGCCCCAAAAAAATATTACACTTTAAGAAAAATAGTTGAAAAGGGTAGCAGCCGTTTCCTCCCTAACTATCAAGGCAATCAAAATAAACGGCAATCGCAACTACTCATAGATCTTGCGCCTTACCGAAATTGTGCATATTTTTGAAAGAGCCATATGATCTTTTGCTGCAAATGCCGCGAGAATAAAACTTAAATTGGTAATAGTCTAGTTGAGGGGTCGACTGCTAATACGCGTCCAAAAATATCGAGAGAGGTATCAAACGACGGGTCTAGACATCAGTATTAATAATCCGTAGGCGGAAAATAAAAATTTTAACTTGTTCAAAATATATTAACGAAAAACCGAAAAAACACCCGCGGGCACCTCCGAAACCGGGGGTGGGATCCATAGTATTTTTGCGCAGAACACCTTTCTGCGTTGGCGGCCTTCGGCCGCGCTTATAAACAATTACCCTGGGTGGGCCAACACCGGTTTGGAGACCAAAACTATATCCGCACGAAACACTTATGTTCACAATTTTTTTTGTGGGTACGCAACACAACAACAACCACATGAAAATCGCCAACTTCAACTGCAAATATCTCCGGACAGAGATAAAATTTTTCTTTTCCGCCTTCGGATTATTGTTCTCGAGATTAATACGCGTCTTTTAACACCTCTTTCGATATTTTTTTACGCGTATTAGCAGTCGACCCCTCAACTAGACTTTTACCATAAAATCCGACCAATCAAACCGACCGTAAAAGATTTTTTACTACATTGGGGATTCAATAAAGCAATAATGAGATAATTGGGAATTTTTATTTTATATGGAAGATTGAGGGTTTTAACGTAGAAAAATTGATAAATTATTTCATAAACCCTCTGTGTGAAATTGGTATTAAATACTTACTTTTTTTTTTATTAAACTTCAAGGTTCCTCGTCCACTCACAATTCGCACAAACTCATTGAAAACTCGTCGTCGCGACCTAGCAGCAGCATTAATAAATAGAGGTGTAAATTTAGACCCCTTGGGCAAATGGACAAAAGTTGGTTTGGTCGTTTACAGTTCCCAGGTGCCCCTTGGTGCTACCCCTGAATATTTGGCTGGCCATTATATGATCCAAGGCGCTTCATCAATGCTACCTGTAATGGCATTGGCACCACAAGAGAATGAACGTATTCTAGATATGTGTTCAGCACCCGGTGGAAAAGGTTCACATATAGCTGCAATAATGAAAAATACAGGTGTTATATTTGCTAATGATGCAAATCGTGAACGCATCAAAGCCGTAGTTGCTAACTTCCATAGATTAGGTGTAATAAATGCTATTGTTAGCTGTGAAGACGGCTGTAAATTTCGAAATGTCATGACTGGCTTTGATCGTATTCTATTAGATGCCCCTTGTACGGGTACTGGCGTTATTTCCAAAGACCCAAGTGTAAAATCAACAAAGAACGAGGCTGATGTACAACGTTGTTATAATTTACAACGCAAATTATTGCTTACTGCCATTGATTGTGTAGATGCCAAATCGCCAACTGGTGGATATATTGTATATTCCACGTGTTCAGTACTTCCCGAAGAGAATGAATGGGTGATTGATTATGCACTTAAAAAGCGAAATGTTAAACTTGTACCAACTGGTCTAGATTTTGGCATTGAAGGTTTTTCAAAGTATCGACAACATCGTTATCATCCCAGTCTGAATTTAACACGACGTTACTATCCCCATACACATAACATGGATGGTTTCTATGTAGCGAAGCTCAAAAAATTTTCAAACACAATACCAGCAACCAAAGAGAAGCAGGAGGAGGATGAAAAAGAATTGGATGAAGCGATAGCAAATGCTGCAGCGAAAAATAATGAGAATGCTGAATCCGAAAGTAATGTGGAAGAAAACGGTGAAAAAATTCCCCGAAAATTGCTTGGTAAACGCGCTGGCAAACCAAATCTTTCCGAAGTTGAACTAGATTTGAAAAAGAAGAAAATTGAACAAAGTAAGACTAAATATATTGCGAATGTTTTCGAAAAGCCAATCAAGGTCACTAAGAAGCCACAAAAACCTCACAAAGTTTTACTGACACAGGAAAACACAAATATGAATAGAGATTCTAAACGGTCAGAGCAGAGTCTTGGCAAACCTGCGAAGAAACAAAGAACTAAAGCAAGGTTCGCCGAATTAAACAGCGGCAATGGGGAAATGTCACCCAAGGAACACAAGAATGCTCTTGAAAAACATGAAACTCCCGTCAAGAAAACTGAAATAGTTGAAACATCCACGGAGCAGCAACAAAAAATGTTGCCTCGAGAAAACATAAAAACTAAAAGTCTTACCAACCAATCAAAGAAAAATATTAGTAAATCAGCAAAGAAACAAAAAAATAAAACTCTATCCGCTGATTTGAAGGGCAACGCAGCAGAACTGTTGCCCAAGAAACACCCATTGCTGAAGAATCCTGGAAAAATATCCAAAACGCCGAAAGGATTACAAGGAAAACGAAGATTGGATATCGATGATCTGCCCGAAATTCTTGAGGGAAAACCAATCAAAAAACAAATTTTAAAACAAAAATTGAAGCAAATTGGTCAGTTAAAAAATAATAAGCACCATAGGAATCCGCATCAACAAAAGTCCGAAAAATTTTCCTTTAAACAAAAACTTTGAATAACTTAATTGGAAGTTGATTGTTAAAATTTTGATCGTTATCATATATGCTTAGCCCTGTAAATTACCTTGAAATAAATGTAACTAGTATGTTTTTATAAGTTTTACAAATATTAGTAAAATGTTTTCCCCTGTGAGGTGAAATCATGTAGAGTTTACCATTTATTTATTTATAAAATAAATGTAAGGCACGATAACCGCCGACGAGATTATAAACCGTGCTTGCCTTCCAATTTGTGTCGTGCTCATTTTAATTTTCCCCTACAAATTGGCGGGTAAGGGGGTCAGAATATACCCGCGGTAGGTATGCTTGTCGTAAGAGGCGACTAAAATACCAGATTCAAGGGGTGTGTAGCGCAACCCTTCAGGTTGCCAGCGCAATATATAGCTTCTCCAAACCCAATTCTCAACCTCACCTATCCGGGGCGAATCCTGTTTCACTAACAGACGAGGCTCTGGCGACCACAAGCTCCTCATGGAACTTGGGGGTGGGGAGGGAGGGGATGGCCTGAAGGTTTAATGTGGCCACATAAATCGTTCCCGAGATGGTCGGGCTAGCACCTTAATGGTGCTGTGGTAGCGTACCGGATCTGTATGTGGCAAAGGACCATCACATCGATAACACTCCCCAAAGCCTTCGGGGAGCAACCTTATCGCTACAACAACAACAACGGGACCTACATGGTGTATGCCCACTCCGGACGACATGGGCAAGGCAGAAATACACTCGGAGTGCTTGCCAAATCACTGCCGAGTAATTGAAAGAACTTGTTTCCTAAATTTTGATATTGCTTTGCACGGGGCGAGAAACCGCCAAAACCATGGCGGCCGCCATCCCATTCCCAGCCAGCATTTTTTGAAAATTTTGATCAAAAAATATTTAAATATCATACCCCAAGATGATTAAAAACGTTCAAATTTAAAAGCATTTTCTCTTCGAAAATTAACGTATCGTCGGGAGAAAAATTTACCATAAATGTGATTATTCTTGAATAATCATTTATGATTCCTATTTCGAAACGCGTTTTTACATATTTGATATCATTGTAAAATTGAGCTTTAATAGTTTTAGAGTAATATTTGACTGCTTTTCACAGTCATTTTCTGATCATATTCGTGAATATATTTCAATCGTTTTGGTTAAGATTTTTGAATCATTTTTGAATGCGATTTTGATGCATTTATTCTTCATATCTCATTCAAAATAGGACACTACATAATAATCTTATTTCATCAGGGGAAGAAAGCATGCGAAAGTGAGCTATTCGAGCCACAGCTAACTCGCAAACAAACTTGACCGATATACACCTGCGACTAAAACATCCAACATCAGCATTATCGTCTGCATCTTAAAATACGGATACGATACGGGATGTTGAAGCCGTATCCAGGTATGTCAAGATAGTTTCACTTACCTGGAGTTCAAATAGCTCACAACCTATGTATTGTCCAATCATTACGTATTTTCTGGGAAGCTGAAGGGGACAAATGGTTGGGGAAATCTTCGTTCGCGAGCAGCATTACATTATTTTTGTCTTGAAAAATATCTTTTGCATAAATAATAAAATTCTTATATATTTTTTCTTAGCTTCATGATTGAAAAAATATGTGTATGTGAAAAAAATAAAATTTTAATTAAAAGTAAAATTTCAACAAGTATAAAATTCATTATTCAGTCAATAAATATATTCATAAAAGATTCAGAAAGCTGAATGAAAAATGATCATAAATTTTTGATCACCTAAAGTAAACACATTTGGTTCAAATATGATTCCAAAATGTGATTGAAAAACTATATTCAGTTTTTGATCATCAAAGGTAACCATATTTGATTATTCTTTTTGTTGGTTTTTATGAAATATTAAAATTTAGTCATTAAAGGACTTCAAAAATGATTCCAAAAAGTGATCGAAAAATGCTTTTTAGTTTTTATCATCAAAAGTATTCATATTTGATTATTTCTTTTGTTCAATTGTATGATAACTCATTATTTAGTCAGAAAGAGTAATCAAATTGTATTGATTTGTAGGTAAATTCAAAATTGAATCACCTAAATGCTGAGTGGGTTTATTTATTAAAATATTAAAGTATATTTTATGATAACCTAATTCTGCTTCTCATCCATAGTCCACCCTCCCATTTGTTGTCAAGTTCCATACACAATTTTTTGAGGGAACTGGTTATAATTAATTTTCAGTGGTATCTTCAACTACCATAATCTGGATTATTTCTCCCATTTTTATCGGAAGCTTGCTAAAACCGGTAATAGTCTAGTTGAGGGGTCAACTACTAATACGCTACCAAAAATATTTAGAGGTGTCAAACGACGCGTCTTGACATCAGCATTAATAATCCGAAGGCGGAAAATAAAAATTTTAACTCGCTCAAACAATATTAACGAAAAACCGGAAAAAGACCCGCGGGTGGGATCCATAGTATTTTTGCGCAGAACACCTTTCTGCTTTGGCTAGGGCAGTAATTACGTAAAGTTTCTTATCTGAACAATCGGTTGTGGGGGATATATACTATATATACGACCGATCTCATCAATTTTTCAGGCAATAATATGTACAATATACGAAATTATATGGTGAAGTTTGAAGCTTCAATCTGTTAAATTGAGTAAGATATGACAAAAATCCTCTTTTTCTGAAAAATCGGTTGTATGGAGGATATATGCTATAGTGGTCCGATCCGGCCGGTTCCGACAAATGTCTAATCCCAAATACACCCGCTCACCAAATTTTATCAAGATATCTCAAAAATTGAAGGACTAGTTTGCATACAAACAGACAGACGGACAGACGGACATGGCTAAATCAACTCAGCTCTTCATCCTGATTATTTCGGTATACTTAATGGTGGGTCTACCTATTTTCCTTTAAGGACTTACAATTTTGGGTTTCGTGACGAAATTAATATACCATTTCATTTTCATGAAAGGTATAAAAATGGCAACTTGCCTTTGCTATCTTTCTTCAGCTATCAATTCGTTGTATTTGAATATTTTTTTAAATCTTTATAATTTTTTTTTAAGTACGGTTCTTGCTGCGCTTCGTCAGAGAATTTAAACACAATGAGAAGGCGTTTTTTTGGCATCCACTGCTTACGATCCATTTGCATGTGACACGTCTTGCACTTCACCACTATTCCCCAAATTCATGTTAACAGGGTGCAAGACGTAACAGAAAATTCTCTTAACGATTTTCTCTGTTCGTCTGTTACCAAAAAATTCTCTGATCAGAGCAAGTATATTGCAAATTTAATTCTCTGATTTTTTTTTAAATAAATTATGATGGTTGGAAGGTTGAAGTCTTCGGCACAGACGAAGACAGTCCTGTCCTTACTTGTTTTTTTTATATTCAAAGTGTGAAATTGAATCTGTGCCTATGATTCAGGGCAAAACAAAAACAAAAGTGCTACAAGTGTATAGGGGTTGAGCAGCTCCGATGTAAAGAAATATTTTGACAAGTATAAAATACATTATTCAGTCAACAAATATAGTCAAAAAAGATTCAGAAAGCTGAATTAAAAATTATTATAAATTTTTGATCTCCTAAAGTAAACACATTTGATTCAAATATGATTCCAAAATGTGGTTGAAAAAATATATTCAGTGTTTGATCATCTAAAGTATTCACATTTGATTATTTCTTTTGTTCAATTGTATGGTAACTCATTATTTTGTCAGAAAGAGTAATCAAATTATATTGATATGTAGGGAAATTGAAAATTTAATCACCTAAATGGTGAATGGGTATAAACAAACCTAGATTGGTATATATGTACACACATATATTCCTAAACTAAAGATCAGCCTACACCCCCATTTCCCACCCACTTCATTGATACCAATATATCCATGCATAAGCTAACAAATGTTTGTACATTCACATGTTCAAATAAAAGACAAACTGTTTCAATCAACCACTTCCTACAAAAACTATTCTTACGCACAAGCATATGTACAAATCTATGTTCATATGTAAGCTAAGAAATATTTTTTATACTCAGTTGAGCAGAGCTCACAGAGTATATTAAGTTTGATTGGATAACGGTTGGTTGTACATATATAAAGGAATCGAGATAGATATAGACTTCCATATATCAAAATAATCAGGATCCAGAAAAAATTTGATTGAGCCATGTCCGTCCGTCCGTCCGTCCGTCCGTCCGTTAACACGATAACTTGAGTAAATTTTGAGGTAACTTGATGACATTTGGTATGTA
Source organism: Eurosta solidaginis (assembly GCF_040869045.1). NCBI lineage: Eukaryota > Metazoa > Arthropoda > Insecta > Diptera > Tephritidae > Eurosta > Eurosta solidaginis. Next base: position 285,631,587 of record NC_090321.1, on the reverse strand, counting down.
GGTTCCTGAGCACTCATCTCAGATCGCTATTTAAAATGAACGATATCGGACTATAACCACGCCCACTTTTTCGATATCGAAAATTTCGAAAAACCGAAAAAATGCGATAATTCATTGCCAAAGGCGGTTAAAGCGATGAAACTTGGTAGATAGGTTGACGTTATGACGCAGAATAGAAAATTAGTAAGATTTTGGACAATGGGCGTGGCACCGCCCACTTTTACAAGAAGGCAATTTAAAAGTTTTGCAAGCTGTAATTTGGCAGTCGTTGAAGATATCATGATGAAATTTGGCAGGAACGTTACTACTATTACTATATATGTGCTAAATAAAAATTAGCAAAATTGGATGAAGAACACGCCCACTTTTTAAAAAAAAATTTTTTTTAATTCAAATTTTAACAAAAAATTTAATATCTTTACTGTATATAAGTAAATTAAGTCAAAATTCAACTCCAGTAATTATATGATGCAACAAAATACAAAAATAAAAGAAAATTTCAAAATGGGCGTGGCTCCGCCCATTTTCATTTAGTGTGTCTAGAATACTTTTAATGCCATAAGTCGAACAAAAATTAACCAATCCTTTTGAAATTTGGTAGGAGCATAGATTCTATGACGTTAGCTGTTCTCTGTGAAAATGGGCGAAATCGGTGGAAGCCACGCCCAGTTTTTATACACAGTCCACCGTCTGTCCTTCCGCTCGGCCGTTAACACAATAACTTGAGCAAAAACCGATATATCTTTACTAAACTTAGCCCACGTACTTATCTGAACTCACTTTATATTGGTATAAAAAATGGCCGAAATCCGACCATAACCACGCCCACTTTATCGATATCGAAAATTACGAAAAATTAAAAAAATGCCATAATTCTATACCAAATACGAAAAAAGGGATGAAACATGGTAACTGGATTGGATTATTGACGCAAAATATAACTTTGGAAAAAACTTTGTAAAATGGGTGTGACACCTACCATATTAAGTAGAAGAAAATGAAAAAGTTCTACAAGGCGAAATCAACAGCCCTTGGAATCTTGGCAGGAATACTGTTAGTGTTATTGAATATATAAATAAATTAGCAGTACCTCATCAATACCTTTAATTTGATATCCATATCGTACAAACACATTCTAGAGTCAACCCTGGTCCACCCTAATGGCGATATCTGGAAAAGGCGTGCACCTATAGACCTAATGCCCACTCCCTCTTAAAATGCTCAGTAACACCTTTCGTTTGATACCCATATCGTAAAAACATTCTAGAGTCACCCCTGGCCCACCCTAATGGCGATATCTCGAAAAGGCGTCCACCTATAGACCTAATGTCCACTCCCTCTTAAAATGCTCAGTAACACCTTTCCTTTGATACCCATATCGTACAAACATTCTAGAGTCACCCCTGGCCCACCCTAATGGCGATATCTCGAAAAGGCGTCCACCTATAGACCTAATGCCCACTCCCTCTTAAAATGCTCAGTAACACCTTTCGTTTGATACCCATATCGTACAAACATTCTAGAGTCACCCCTGGCCCACCCTAATGGCGATATCTCGAAAAGGCGTCCACCTATAGACCTAATGCCCACTCCCTCTTAAAATGCTCAGTAACACCTTTCGTTTGATACCCATATCGTACAAACAAATTCTAGAGTCCGCCCTGGTCCACCTTTATGGCGATATCTCGAAAAGGCGTCCACCCATAGAACTAAGGCCCACTCCATTTTAAAATCCTCATCAACACCTGCAAATAATTTTCCCATATCCTGAATTGCCGAGTTGTCACAGGTTATGGACATTTTTATTTGCTATATGAAACCCCCTATCATATTCTGCCGAAAAATTGTTCGCGCAGTCACGCTGCCGAATTTGCAGCAACTGTGTTGCAGTTGCTACATAAGAGTGGTGTTTTACCCGTTTCTGGCCCGAATTCGCACTGTGACGTCATACTGTATATGCTGACTTGTTTACCACATGTCAGTACAAAGTAAGAATTTTACATTATTTTCATAGATAAAAATTAATATATGGGAGCGGCGAAATAAATTAAAGTAATTTTGCGAAGAAATATAACATTATTTCGCAAAAGAGCAATAAATTCGTTTATTTTAATTTTATAATAAATTCCCATTTTAGCTGTAAGTTATTAAAGGTATAAACGGCAACACTTTTAACCACCGACGACACATAATTTGGCTCGTGCCTATTGTATTTCGTCGGCTAATTGCTACGAGCATTGATATTTACATATACATGGCCGTATACGCGGATTGCCATAATTGATTTGGTCGCTTCATAACGCGGAAAGCGACAAGTTGTTTTTTTAATAACTTAAGACACTGCCACAGCATCAAAGCGACCAAGCTTTTTATACATGTCTGCCTTTAATTGTAGTATTATTGAATATGTATATATGTATGTGCATTTGTACTTTTTTGCTTTGGTTTGTATTTTCATACATACTATATATTCAATGATACCAATGCTCAACATCTGATCAACAGGCACATGTCTTTTGTGTATTGTTGGTCTTATTTACATATTTAAGGGTTGATTTGAGGCAGGTCAAATGTATTTAAGCAGGCATGCTTAACCAACGAACCGATATCATTTCGTTACGATAATTAACGTTAATAAACGAAACAAAGTCATTTCGTTTAGTTTATTAACGTTAAGAACGTCAAATTAACGAAATGATTTTGTTTCGTTTTCTGCCATATCAAAACGAAATCAAATCGTTTATGTTGATTATTAATTTCAAACTATGCTGGCAAAGCTGATTGATGGCGGAGTCATTAAAGGTGAAAACATTAGCCAAGCTGATTGCAACTTTTCTCATGAATTTTGACAGTACGAACATTTCTCAGAGTATTTTTGACATTACCACCAACGAATTACACAAACAAATTACATGGAGTTTGTGCGTATGTCCGCTCGCTGTTACCACCTTACGGCTTCACCATGGCTATAGCATTGCCAGCACAATTTAAACATGAAGTATCACGTTTTTGTTAACGTCTTTAACGTTAACGAAAGCTTTTCGTTTCGGTTAAAAACGAGATACAATTTATCTTGATAATTTCTTTATCGATAATATTTCGAAGTGTTTCAACGGAAACCGTGGAAATTTTTTGATAAACGATTAGCTTAACGTTAAGGTGCATCCCTGTATTTAAGTTTGACTTGGCTTATCAAACCGCCTTTGAAAATATTCAAGTACATAGGTACTTACATCATTGTACTGAATAACACATATAAAATGCTTTAGGAAATTTCTTTATAGATACCTCCCCTCCCACCCATAGTCCAAATAATAACTAAATATTTTTTTATTTATTCAATTGTTATCAATTATTTTATTTATTTCAATTTTTCAATTTATTAATAATTCATACTTCATGGTTAATATGCATACATTTTATGCAAATTAACGTTTTATAAATATGCAATGGATTTCGTGTGCACAGAAATTCCAAGTGTGCAAATGCCGTCGGCAAAACACTATTTGCATGCATATTTCAATTTGCATACATTTTCCTAACATTTTAATTTATTAACAAAAAGGGATGGGATAATTCATAAATGTATGATTAATTTACATACATTTCATGAAAGGGCATATTTTGGGTATATGAATAGGTTTTTGTTTGTAAAGAAATAAGCAAAATTTCTGCTATTTGCATCAACATAAAACAAGCAAATATATTGCTACAAGTAATAAAATTTAAATTTAATTAATCCTACTAAATACCTATATTCCCACAAAGAAATCATATTAAGAGAAGATCCAGAGAATTTATACACCAGCTGAAACTGTTGACAGAGAATTTTCTGCTGTTAACTGGTTAACATTGAAATTGGATTGTGTGTGGTGAAGTGCAAGACGTGTTCACATGCAAAAAAGTTGGAATCTAGCAAAAACGCCTTCTCATTGTGTTTAAATTCTCTGGCTTCGTGATTTGGAGGCAAAGGTCCAACAACAATCAGACCAATTGCAACAACATGCGGTCCAATTGCAGTCTCTATTTGACAACATATCTGGTAAGTTAACTGCACTTGAAGTTAGCATTACTAAGAGTGTTGATGAGGAAGTTGGTGCTCTTAAAGAAAAAGCGGTCGAAGCAGAGATGCGCGTAAACAATTTGGAAGCGTTGGTTGGTGTTTGCAAGAGTGAAATGAGTAACCTGCAAAATCAACTGAAGAGTTTGCAAACTGCGAAAGCGATGCCGGAATTTGCCTCTGATGCGGTAATCTTTGGTGTGCCGCATATACAGGGAGAAAACTTGAAAAGTCTATACAACCAAATCTGCCTGTCGATTGACTTCTTTTCGCCGCAAATAAGAGATATTTTTAGAATTGCGCGCTCATCAACAAATGCAGACAGCGCAATAATAATTAAATTTTATAGTCCGATGGATCGAAATCGTACGCTGCGAGCATTTAGTGAACATCGAAAGCGAACAAAATCTATTATCTCTCTTGCTCCGCTTGGTATTGATGGCCAATTTAGAATATATGAGAGCGTATCACGAGAAAATAGAAAGCTGCTTCAAGAAGCTATCAAGCTGAGACGCGCAGGCAAATTTGTCTCTGTATTTACACTTCGTGGTGAGGTGTTTGGAAGAGTTACCAAAGAGTCCGTAGCAGTGAAAATATCAACGAATGATGATTTAAAACTTTACTGCTGACTATCAGCCGTATGCGTATGCAGTATAATTTACTTAGTTTTAACTTTTGTATGTTTACTTTATATTTGTTTATGCATATACATATATACTCCGTATTTTCCTACATGTAAAAATGGTCCGTTTAAGTTTCTTTAATCTTAATTTTTGTTTTTTCCTTTTGCCTGTTTTTTCTTTTGTGACTTTGTTTGTTTGTATGGTTGCTTTTGTTTACATTACTCATTATGACCCTTAGCAGCAAGTTGTGTGGTGTGGGCGACAGCAGTCTTGCCATGATAAACATATTATGTCAGCAAAGCAATGGTTTTAATATTGTGCATTTTAATGCCAGAAGTTTAAATGCTGAGAAAGTAGATTTTATTAGATATGTGTTTGAAAACTCATGTGTTGATGTCATTTGTGTGTCGGAGACGTGGCTTCTTGAGGATCTTGATGATAGGCACTTTAATATTAATAACTACAAATTGTTTCGAAATGATAGGGTGGGTAGGAAAGGAGGTGGCGTAGCAGTTTATTATAGAAGTCACATTAACGTGAAACTCATTTGCAAGTCGGTGGATTCGAGCATTGAATACTTGTTTGTCGAGGTGCACGATTTGTCTACCAAAGTCCTTGTATCTTGTGTTTATAGTCCCCACAAAACCAACAGCCCTGATATGTTATTTGCTACGTTGTCTCGGTACCTTGTAGACTATGACAGCTTAATAGTTTGTGGAGACTTCAATGTTAATCTGCTTGTTCGTGACTCATATAGTAATAGTATGTTAAATTATGTATCTGGTGCTGGTCTAAGTGTTGTCAATAACAATGTGCCAACCAGGTTTGGTGTTAATTGTTGTCCTAGTCTTCTGGATTATTTTATTGTTTCTGACCCTTCAATAGTTTTAAAATTTGACCAGATGCCATTTTTATCAGACCATGATCTTATTTTTTGTTCCTTAGATATACAATTTAACCGCTGTGATACTGGTAGTACCTTTAGTTTTAGGGATTACCGCTTACTTGACTATAATGCTTTGTGTTCTGATTTGTCCTGTGTTAATTGGAGTGATTGTTGGTTACTAGTTTCTGCTGATGAAAAACTTGAGTTCCTTAACAGCAAAATCGTTAATGCCTTTAACATACATGTGCCTATTCGCTCAAGTAGACCTAGAAATGTTTCGTGTCCGTGGTTTAATGGCCAAGTTCAAGCGGCAATAAAAGCACATAGTAGGGCATACCAATCGTGGAGGAGGAGTAAAAGTAATGTTGCATGGCTTGCCTATAAAGCTGCCAGAAATATCGCTAATAAGATAATAAGGAACGAAAAAAGTAGATTTTTTACCTCAAGGCTAAACCCTTCGCTACCGCCAAAAACTCTTTGGCGTAATCTAAAAAGCTTGCGAGTATATGGAAGGGACAAACATGTATGCGAACTAAATGCTGACACCCTTAATGATGCGTTTGTGAGTAGTCCTGCTGTAAATCCTACTGCGCCTTTTCCAAATGCTTATGGGCGCTACTGTGGAGAAAATTTTGAGTTCAGGACGGTATCCGAATGCGACGTGTTAAGGTGCTTACTTAAAGTTAAATCCAATGCCATCGGGGTTGATGGTATACCAATAAAATTTGTAAAAATTATTCTACCATTTATACTGAGTACCTTCACACACATCATCAACCATTGCATCACAACTTATCGGTTTCCTGAATCGTGGAAATGTGCTATGGTAAGACCCGTCCCGAAGAAACGGCTTGCAAACTCGGTCCGTGATTATCGACCCATTAGCATATTGCCCGCGCTGTCGAAAGTTTTTGAAAGGCTGCTAGCAGAGCAAATAATTTTGCACATTTCTAGAAATAACCTCTTATCACCACACCAATCGGGCTTTAGAGCCAAGCATAGTTGTACAACGGCACTACTTAAAATTCTTGATGACATACGCATACCTTTTGATAAAAACCAACTAACTCTGCTTTGTCTATTAGATTTTTCTAAAGCTTTTGATTCTGTTGACCATGCGTTACTTTCTTATAAACTTAAAACATATTTTGGATTTGCCTACAGTGCTTTGATGGTAATGGAGAGTTACTTAACAGGAAGATCACAACTTGTTAATACTGGTTGCGAAATTTCGGGGACCAAACACCTACCCCGAGGTGTTCCGCAGGGTTCCATTCTTGGGCCTTTGTTATTCAGTATCTTCGTAAACGATATCTTTTCGGTTTGTCAGCACATGAAAATGCACGCATATGCAGATGACATACAATTATATTTGTCTGGTAGTTTCACGGACGTAGCCAACCTCTGTCTTAAAGTAAATAATGATTTATTGTCAGTACAGAGCTGGGCCAATAATAATGGTATCTGCCTTAATGCAACTAAATCGTTCATTTTGCCCATTTCGAAGAATAGGTCCGTTGATGCCCTTGTTTCACCAATATACATTGGAAACACGGCTTTACAAATTGTTTCTAGAACTAAAAATTTGGGTTTCGTTATCAACTCTAATCTAACTTGTGAAGACCACATCAATACAGTCATGGGTAAAGTGTATACCACTTTGCGCAATCTTAGGCAATCTGCACCTTTCACACCTCCGCATATTAGAAGAAAACTGGCCCTACAGCTTCTTTTGCCAATAATAAACTATTCAGAGCTCGTTTATAACAAGTTGGACTCATGTTCTGCACACAAAGTTGAGGTCGCCTTTAATCATGTAACTCGTTACGTTTTCGGGTTACGAAAATTTGATCATATTTCGGCTTGGAGGTCCAAGCTATTAGGATGTAACATATTTGACTACCAAAAAGCTAGAAGTGTGATTTTTTTGTACCGCTTGATTGTCACAAAATCACCAGCATATCTTTTTGAGAAATTGACATTCACTAGGTCTCCCAGGACGAGTAATCTAGTTGTGCCTAACTTTAACTTCGTTGCTTCGACAAGGCTGTTTTTCGTCAACACCGTACGTATTTGGAACTCTATCCCAGCTGCAATTAGGAATAATGTAAACCAAAACAACTACAAACATATTATTTTCAGTTATTTTTCTAGTCAACAAACTTAAACTGGGCATTTGTTTTATTTTTATCTTATTTTAATCTAATTTAACCAAAATTTAAAATTTAAAAAATTAAAAATTTAAAGTTTTGTAGTATTGTTTTTGATATGCTTGTTTTCTAGCATCTTTTATTTATTTATTTAAATGAATTATATGAATTATGTTTGTTGTACTACAAAAGACAATTTGTCTTATTGTACTAATGTATTTTTTCCGAATAAATGAAATGAAATGAAAATGAAATGAAAATCACCCCTGAAATATTTTTGAGGCGCTCTTAATTATGAGTCCGATAAGAGTCCGAAATTGTAGACCAAGGGTGACGTTTTTTAGAACGATTTTCCTTCATTCTTTGTCAAATAAGGAAAAATCACCATGTAGGAAAATGAACCTAGGGTAACCCTGGAATGTGTTTGTATGACATGGTGATGCACAATTTTTTTGTGGGTACCATACAACAACAACCACATGAAAATCGCCAACTTCAACTGCAAATATCTCCGCACAGAGATCGAATTTTTTTTTCCGCCTTCGGATTATTGTTCTCAATATTAATACGCGTCTTTTGGCACCTCTCTCGATATTTACCCTAAAACCAATGCCCGCCGTCGTGTTGTGGTGGTAGTGTGCTCGGTAATAGTCTAGTTGAGGGGTCGACTGATAATACGCTACAAAAAATATCGAGTGAGGTGTCAAAAGACGCGTATTAATCTCCGAAGGCGGAAAAGAAAAATTTTATCTCTGTCCGGAGATATTTGCAGTTGCAGTTGGCGATTTCCATGTGGTTGTTGTTGTGTTAGTACCCACAAAAAAATTGTGCATCACCGTGGCGGTAGCCACGGTTATACCACACACCTGGACTTGGCATGGCGTAGCCCAGGGTTATTTTTTATAAGCGCGGCCGAAGGCCGCTAACTCAGAAAGTTGTTCTGCGCAAAAATACTATGGATCCCACCCCCGGTTTCGGAGGTACCCGCGGGTCTTTTTTCGGTTTTTCGTTAATATCTTTTGAACGCGTTAATATTTTTATTTTCCGCCTTCGGATTATTAATACTGATGTCAAGATGCGTAGTTTGACACCTCTCTCGATATTAGCAGTCGACCCGTCAACTAGACTATTACCGTGTGCTCCGCCTAGCATACCGAGGATCAGTGTCGGGAACCCCGGAAAAGCAAAATCGAAATTTAGAACCAAGCTTTTTAGTTTAAAGTCAAAGCCAATAATAGCCGAAGCTATAATAATTTACACGGGTCATCAATTCTTTCTCTGATTCAAAAGCTGAACTACCAGCGCTACCGTCATCAGCCAGCGTCATCATTGCCAGTAGCGCCAATAACACCAAACTCGTACCTGACACACAAAAATCTTTTCACTCAATAGCGCAAGTGAAATGTGCTACGCACTCACTACTGAGCAGCGTCAAAAATTCGCTTGGAGTCATTGCGTCAATGAGCTACCATTGGGCTGGCACCGCATTGGCCATGCAATTTACATCACTAAAATTGCGCGAATGCCCAGCCTCATGACTTTTTTAATCCAGATGGTGAAAACGAAGCAGGAGCAAAACGTATGGTGTATTCCTGGTGTAGCCGTCCCACTTTGTGGAGAATGAACGATTCTACAATGCTCCCTCTTATTAATCTACTCTCTTTGGTACTACCAAAGACTCTCTAAATATAAGATGGTACATTGTAGAGTTCTATAGCTTTGTGGAAATTGTGGGACGGCTGTACGAGGAATTCACCATACTTTTTGCTATGCTGTCCGCCTCAACATAGCTGATTTTTTAAGGCTGAAATCAAGGCATGTTGAGAAAAAGTATACCTCCAAAGTCTGCAGTGAGTGGTAGGTGGTTAATTTGTTACGCTTGTAGGACGCCACATCCATGTCATTGCTAAAGGGGCACATGTGTATAGGCGGGGTTTGCCCCAAGGTGACCGCTGGTACAACGGGCAAACGAACTCTGATAATTAGTGGCTAACCTGCAGAAGTAAAGGACAATGTTCTCCCTAAAATATGGTTTAACAATTCCCACAAGCGCTACGCTTGAATTATACAATAAATAAATAATGTGGACTTGTCGCCAATTTATCATAATTCAATTTTATAAAAATTGCCTTTAAGTATGCTAAACTCTTTAGAAATTGCGGTGTTGGTTTATAAGGACCTCCTTTGGCTAATCAATTGACAAACGTGTATGTTTTGTTAACATGTTCTTAGCAAACGTACGGACACTTAAGAAGGCTTTATTTGTATACTTCGCTCCATGTTTCTTCCACCAAAGCAATTACCGGTAGCTCCAAAAACTTATTAAAAACCTTCTTTTCTAGGCTGATATTTCGTCTTAAAATATTTCTAACGCATGTGGTTCATTTTTTTTTTTTTCTTTTTTTTTTTTTTAAGTAATTTTTTTTTCGTACAAAGTTATGACTTCAGTTACGAAGTTCTGATTCTTACCGATGGCTGAAACCATCGGTCTTTAATTCTGAAATTTTATCGGATTCTTATGAAATCTTTAGGAAAGGTCGTCTAAACAGGCGGTGGCGTGTTGATTGCCGTGCATACCAGGTTCTCTGCGGAGGAAATGTATTTCGCAGACTCTAATGATGTTGAGTTCCTTTGCGTGAGAGTAAAACTCTCTTCTATTTACAAATATTTTGTAGCAATATATATTCCACCCCAGTCAGATATTTCTATATATATAAAACATGCTTCCCTGGTGAGGTTGGTATTTTCTTTGGCTAGATCTGTTATCGTGGCTGGTGATTTTAATTTGCCTTGTGTGTCTTGGAATATTATTGATGCTTTGTTAGTTCCCACATCATCTCGCGATATATTCTACGAATTTCTAAATGCCTTTACAGATATTGGCCTCTATCAACTGAATAGGATTCATAATGAATTTGGTAAATGTTTAGACTTAATTTTTTCAGATGACTCGTCGAATTGTTCAGTGAGTCGATGCGATCCAATAGTTCTGCCCGAAGATGTATACCATCCGGCTTTGGCTTTATACTTGATTATCTCCATGCACCGGAACGTTGAACTATTAGGAATGTGTCTTCTGGCCGGTTTGTTTTCAGGAAGGCTAATCTGTCTGTGCTTATTGAGGAGGTTTCCAAAATTTCTTGGCCCGCCTACGATGGAGATGTCGAATGGAGTTGTACACACTTTAACAATGCTTTGTGTGCGATATTTCACAAATGCGTACCTATATCTAACAATTCCAACTTCTGCTTGGAGCTCTAAAGAACTCAAATATCTTAAAAATCGAAAAACGCGTCTTTTAAGAGATTCAAATTATCCGGATCAAGAAGTGACTATGCGGCATACTCTATTCCATGGTATAAATATTACCAGGTAAAACCATTTACTCTTCTTGGCGGCCATAATGGTTTTCTGATTTTTAAAAAAATTTTAAAATCACTCTCTTAAACTTTTTGGAAATGCCAAACCAAAGTAAACAGAAAAAAATTGTTGGTTTGACATTTTCATTTCTTTTAATACCAAAAAAATAAAATGCTTATGAAATAAGTGAAAACATATTTCGAAAATTTTTGAAATCGATTTATATATATATGGCAAAAAAATGTGTTACCATTAGAATGGATGCCTCAACACGTGCTAATTTTGCAAAGGGAAAGAAGAACGAATGTAGGAGACCACCCCTATTAATTTTTATTCATCCTTCTTCACTTGGTTGATACGTCTTTAACCCTTAAATATGCTGAAACTTCACTTTATAAGAGATCACCAGTCTCAAGTGCCCTCGCTACTGCGGAAAAAAATGATCTTGGAGATATTCTCTGGTTTGTTTTGGTCCTTTTCATCGCGGTTGGAAGATACATTTTTTAATTGGAGCTTAACCGTTTAGGAGATGCTGGTCGTTGCGTAACAAGTCACTCCAGCTAACCCTGTTTCGCGATAACTGACGCCAACAGGGGCACCAAGAGAGATCAAAGTCTTCCACCACCTGCTTCTCCGAACCCAGTGGAGATCTTCCCTAACTGTGTTGGCCTATCCATCAAAAATATTTAAGAAAATTTGTGGTGAGACAGTTCGTAGAAAAACGAATACACGATAAGTAGCCTTCGAATTGGATGGAAAGCTGGACCTTAATCTCCTCTGATATATACACCAAATTGTTATTATTAGTAGATATGTATCTCTTCCGTACACCTTGGCGGTAAGTCGGGTTTTCTTCTCGTCGCGCAGACGCTGATACATTTCTAAACAATTTGTTGAAGAAAATGCCTCAGAATAGGATCGTGGCCTGATTCTTCCTTTTGCGGGAAATCACAATACAATTCTTGAATTGAAAATTCTGGAATGCGGTTGACCGTTGAGATTTCTTATTTTCTGGTTTTTTCCACCAATAAAAAAATCGGTTTTGGATAAATTATCATAATATAATTGTTAGAACGCAAAAATATATGGTAATTCTATACGACAGAAAGACACCGGTAATACGCGTCCAAAAATACCGAGAGAACCCGAAGGCGGAAAATAAAAATTTTAGATCGTTCAAAAGATATTAACGAAAAACCGAAAAATGACCGAGGAGTGCTCCGAAACCGAGGGATCCATAGTATTTTTGCGCAGAACACCTTTCTGCATTCACTTATAAAAAATTACATTGGGTTGAACACCGGTTTGGAGACCAAAACTATATCCGCGGAAAACACTTATGTTCACAATTTTTTTTTTGTTGGCACCACAAAATCATCAAAATTACAACAACCATATGAAAATTTTCAAAATTTCTTTTGCAAATATCTCTTGAAATAACCAAAATTTTTTCCCTCCGCTTACGGATTCGCGATCCTGGATCCAAAACGCGTCTTTTGATACCCCTCTTGATATTTTTGGACGTGTATTAAGAGTGTCATGCTGTCGTATAGAATTACCAAATATATTACAGTTTGTTGTATTTTTGTTATGATTTACGCATTTTCTATGTGAGCAGCAAGGAAGGCAGTCGGCATGATCTTGTGTTGCACTGTGGCTAGTCATGTCGGCTGGGTTGGGCCCTTGCCAACCTTGCTGTCCTGCGCCATAACAGGAAAAAGTTCCTATCATGCCTTAAAATAGCCGTCAAAAAAGCGCAGAGCTGACTCAAAACGCTTGAAATTCAAAGTAAAACAACATCCGGCCGAACCGGATGTCACGGACAGACCGTTAAACATTCAAAATTTAAAAATTAAAAAAAAAAAAACTAAACGCAAAAAAAAACAAGTAAGAACGGGACTGTCTTCGGCTGTGCCGAAGACTTCATACCTTTCATGAATGGGGCTGAACAATAATCTTATCCCGTTCGTAATCTCCGAATAATTGGATGTATAAGATAAGAAATATATAGTGAACAGATCTGCATACCTTAACGATTTTTAAGATAAATATAAAATAAAAAACAGGTAGGTACTTTGTGTGAGGATGCAAAGTTTCTGGTTTTTTGTGGTCTGCGTGTAAAAACTATGACTGCGAATCACGTATTTCAACAATATATGACGTAAACGTAACTATTTGATGAAATTTGATGAATTTTGAAGCTTCTAGCCGTAAAAAGTGGGCAAAAATTGAGTTTATATGGGGTATATAATATATATACCACCGGTATCTATGATTTTCTCAGACAACAATATATGCTATACACGTAAGCATTTAGTGAAATTTGAACATATCTAAACAATTTTTAAGATAAATATAAAATAAAAAATAGGTAGGTAATCTGTGTGAGGATTCAAAGCTTCACGTTTTTTGTGGTCTGCATGTAAAAACTATGACTACGAATCAAGTATTTCAAAAATATATGACGTAAACGTAACTATTTGATGAAATTTGATGAATTTTGAAGCTTCTAGCCGTAAAAAAGGGGCAAAAATGAGAGTTTATATGAAGTATATAATATATATACCACCGATCTCTATGATTTTTTCAGACAACAATATATGCTATATACGTAAGCATTTTGTGAAATTTGAAGCTTCTAGCTGTTAAAACGGGGCAGAAATTGCGCAAAGTTTCTTATCTGAACAATCGGTTGTATGAGATATATACTATATATACAACCGATCTCTATGATTTTTTCAGACAACAATATATGCTATATACTTAAGCATTTGGTGGAATTTGAAGCTTCTAGCTGTTAAAATGGGGTAGAAATTGCGAAAAGTTTCTTATCTGAACAATCGGTTGTATGAGATATATACTATATATACAACCGATCTCTATGATTTTTTCAGACAACAATATATGCTATATACGTAAGCAATCGGTGAAATTTGAAGCTTATAGCTGTTAAAATGGGGTAGAAATTGCGAAAAGTTTCTTATCTGAACAATCGGTTGTATGAGATATATACTATATATACAACCGATCTCTATGATTTTTTCAGACAACAATATATGCTATATACTTAAGCAATCGGTGAAATTTGAAGCTTATAGCTGTTAAAATGGGGTAGAAATTGCGAAAAGTTTCTTATCTGAACAATCGGTTGTATGAGATATATACTATATATACAACCGATCTCTATGATTTTTTCAGACAACAATATATGCTATATACGTAAGTATTCGGTGAAATTTGAAGCCTCTAGCTCTTAAAATGGGGCAGTAATTACGAAAAGTTCCTTATCTGAACAATCGGTTGTGGGGGATATATACTATATATACGACCGATCTCATCAATATAAGAAAGTATATGGTGAAGTTTGAAGCTTCAATCTGTTAAATTGGGTAAGATATTACAAAAATCCTCTTTTTCTGAAAAATTGGTTGTATGGAGGATATATGCTATAGTGGTCCGATCCGGTCGGTTCCGACAAATGTCTAATCGGACACCCAAATACACCCGCTCACCAAATTTTATCAAGATATCTCAAAAATTGAGGGACTAGTTTGCATACAAACAGACAGACGGACAGACGGACATGGCTAAATCAACTCAGCTCTTCAACCTGATTATTTCGGTATACTTAATGGTGGGTCTATCTATTTTCCTTTAAGGACTTACAATTTTCGGTTTCGTGACGAAATTAATCAGGGATGCACCTTAACGTTAAGCTAATCGTTTATCAAAAAATTTCCATCGTTTCCGTTGAAACACTTCAAAATATTATCGATAACGAAATTAGCAAGATAAATTGTATCTCGTTTTTAACCGAAACGAAAAGCCTTCGTTAACGTTAAAAACGTTAACAAAAACGTGATACTTTATGTTTGAATTGTGCTGGCAATGCTATAGCCATGGTGAAGCCGTAAGGTGGTAACAGCGAGCGGACATACACACACAAACTCCATGTAATTTGTTTGTGTAATTCGTTGGTGGTAATGTCAAAAATACTGTGAGAAATGTTCGTACTGTCAAAATTCATGAGAAAAGTTGCAATCAGCTTGGCTAATGCTTTCACCTTTAATGACTCCGCCATCAATCAGCTTTGCCAGCATAGTTTGAAATTAATAATCAACATAAACGATTTGATTTCGTTTTGATACGGCAGAAAACGAAACAAAATCATTTCGTTAATTTAACGTTCTTAACGTTAATAAACGAAACGAAATGACTTTGTTTCGTTTATTAACGTTATTTATCGTAACGAAATGATATCGGTTCGTTGGTTAAGCATGCCTGAAATTAATATACCATTTCATTTTCATGAAAGGTATAATTACCGAACCGGACATGACCGGTTACTAACTGCTGAAAATCCGAAAAAAAATTTAAAACCAAAAAGCTGAAAAAATAAAAGGGGGAAAAACAAAAGGGGCCGAATATAACTTGGGGGCGCCGCGGGTTTTGTTGCGACGCCCGGTGCTGAGCCCACCCTCAAAATCCATGGCCACCGTCGCACCTAAAATTTCGGTGGCCCCTTACCTGGTTTACCTAGTGCCTTCTAAATCAGAAGTACCGCCAGCATTCCCATTTTAGAATACAATTTTATTTACAACTCATTATTTAAACATTTCAGGAAAACTTATTCAGTAGTACGTAGTCAAATGTTCGAATTAAGAAGAGGAATGTTTGAGTTTGAATGTCTGACAATAATTGAATTTATTAAAGAAATTCTTTCTCTTTTATAAGTAATTTCTTAACCTACACATTCATAATTATCCTAATACTAACAAACTAAAAATATGTACATTTGCAATAGTGGTATGCATACATGTAGATTTGTATTAAATGGTATGCATACATGTAGATTTGTATGCAAAGTCGGCAGATTGATATTCATGTAAAATGTTTGTATGTGAATATTTGGTTAATTTCCATTATTGGTTGTATGTAAATATTTTCGTGACAAACTAACATTGACGATCGGCAGAATTTGTTATGTGTGAACTGACAAAGGTTATTCGGCATTCCATTGATGTTAGCTAACCGCTGTGTTAGGTCAATGTAATTTATGTCGCATAATATTGTAATATGATTATGCTATTACTAAAATGTATTGGCATAGAAGTTCATGGTGCGTAATGCCGCAAATGTATTGCATAGGTGGGCAAGACGCATAATGCTACACCATCCGCCTTAGAAAAAGAGGATTATATAATTGTTTTGTGAACAATTGTATAAGACTCTTTGTTTGCATTTTAAATGATTTTGGTATTTTACTGTAACTTGATATTGTAGTGAAAGAGTTTATGTACTTTGTTTCTAATTTGCTGACCTTGATACTCTTATTATTTTTACATTTTATATATATATTTTTTTTTTCAATGTTTTGTACAAATCTTTTTTTTCAAAATTTTAAATTTAACGATTATTTTACGTATAAAATTTTTTTAAATTTAACAATTATTTTACTTATTTTATTTATTTTATTTATTTTACTTATTTTATTTATTTTACAGCCGGATTTTAAATGTGTGCACTCACATAAAATCCGATTTAGAAATTTTTATTAAATAACCGAGTAAATTGGAATGCTTATTTTATGATTATTTGCTTTAAATTATCAAAAGATGTTTTAAATGGGTTTAAGCCTATTCTTATGGACTCTTATTTCCTTATCTTTATTATTCCTATCATTATTTTCTAAATTATACCAAACTATTTTCCTATTGAAATTTTTCTATGTATATAAGTTACCGTAAAAAGTTTTATTGTTTATCTATCTAACGAGGGTTAGAGTAAAAATATTTTCCTATTAATATTTTCTAATCTATTGCGGTTAAAGTAAAGTATTTTTCCTAATATGTAAAATTATGACCTTATGAGGCTAAGGCAATAAATGATTATATTTATTTTATTTTATTAAACTAATTCCGCATATTATTCAAGGAAAAAAAAAGATTTTTTTTCACTTGACATTTTTTTGTTTCATTCATAATAAGGTAAATCTGTAATAAATTGTATAGACAATAGAGCAGGGATGCACCTTAACGTTAAGCTAATCGTTTATCAAAAAATTTCCATCGTTTCCGTTGAAACCCTTCAAAATATTATCGATAACGAAATTAGCAAGATAAATTGTATCTCGTTTTTAACCGAAACGAAAAGCCTTCGTTAACGTTAAAAACGTTAACAAAAACGTGATACTTTATGTTTGAATTGTGCTGGCAATGCTATAGCCATGGTGAAGCCGTAAGGTGGTAACAGCGAGCGGACATACACACACAAACTCCATGTAATTTGTTTGTGTAATTCGTTGGTGGTAATGTCAAAAATACTGTGAGAAATGTTCGTACTGTCAAAATTCATGAGAAAAGTTGCAATCAGCTTGGCTAATGCTTTCACCTTTAATGACTCCGCCATCAATCAGCTTTGCCAGCATAGTTTGAAATTAATAATCAACATAAACGATTTGATTTCGTTTTGATACGGCAGAAAACGAAACAAAATCATTTCGTTAATTTAACGTTCTTAACGTTAATAAACGAAACGAAATGACTTTGTTTCGTTTATTAACGTTATTTATCGTAACGAAATGATATCGGTTCGTTGGTTAAGCATGCCTGCAATAGAGTGGTTGCTGACGGAAGAGCGGGGTAGCTATGTATTGATAGTAGTTCTATTAATGGATAAGTGGAAGGTACAGTGGGTGCAAAAAAAAATGTTTCGTATCTTTAAATGTTATTTTTATATTTTCGATAATTTCCCTATTTTCCAGCAATATCTTTGATCTTATGTGTCATGCGATTTCTGCGGCGGCCACCAAGACAAAATCGTCATGACTTTTATGAAGAATTATTTTTATTTCTATACCGGGATTGTCACATGCACAACCTCTTTGGTTAGTGCAATTATTTGATCTTTTAGAACTTGGGTACCAATTATTATTTTATAAATTCGCCTACTGCAGTAAAGATTCAATTCTTAATCACCAATTTGTCCCTCAGGACAACTGTGTTTTTCTTTATAAATTTCAAGTCCTGGATTGCCGGCATTTCTTGTATGCCTGGTCGAATATTGTCCTAAGTCAATAACTTCCTCAACAATCTGGTTGCTTGAAAATTTTTCTACGCCAACATTTTTCTATCCTAAGATGAAAACGAGAGCGACTAGTATTTTCTTGCAAATTTATATAGCGCTTTAATATTTCTATAGTTATATAGGTTCTCTTTGTGACTTTTTCTTAATTTTTTCTTTTGTTGTTATGGGCTGGTTTTAAAAGTTTTGTATTTTTTTTTTTCGTTCTTAGTTTTTGCCTACTTCCACTGTCCTAGAATTTCCTATTGCTTCATGAGCATGTCTGTCAGGAATTTATGCAAAAAGTTTTTTTTTTTGATTTGCTGTTCGCTTTAGGCAGGGCTGCCTTTACTGTCGACTGTGACATTTTTAGGATTACTATTTGAGATTTACTTGAATTGTTTATTGCTGTTCCTCAGCTTTGGGTTTGGTTTAGGTAATGGGTTGCAAAAACTGGTGTTTCTTAGATACGATTTGTGGCGGGTTTTACCTGCCTAAATTTGTGCTTCATATAGTTTTTGAGCATCATAGCTATTGTGATGATCAATAGCATGAATACACAACCTATAACTGCTAACCAAACATCTGGAATGTTCGGAGTATTTTCTGTATTTACCTTAGTTGATGGCTCATACTTGATTATATTGTTATCTGTTGTTTCAGAGCTTTCTTTCCCTAGTTCGTATCCGGCTATCACTATCATGATGCCTTGCGCAATCTTTGTCCACCAAGCCATGCTGAAGATTTTCTATAATAATCTTTCTGAGAAATGAACTAAATTTAATTTTTTGATAAAATTTTTGATTTTATTATTTATCATTTTACTTGGTATTTAGTTAACATTATTAACGTATAAGAAAATTTTTATTCTTAACTGGAAAAATTTGTTTAACTTAAAAAATTTTAGCATTTTTATTTATGTTTTTTTTTTTTTTTTACAAAATATTTTAAAAATTAATTTGTATGCTATTTCGCTGATTTATTTAAAAACGTGTGCTGAATTCCTGTATAAACCTCTTACGTGTCTTTTTATCGCATCCCGAAAGCAAGGGATATTTCCCAGAAAGTGGAAAGAGTGTTTTATAATACCACTTTACAAAAATGGGAATAGATCATGTGTTTCAAATTATCGAGGAATAGCAAAGCTTAGTGCTATACCCAAACTTTTTGAATCGATCGTCACAAAGCAACTAGATCATAGGGTATCCTCAATCATTGACTTGTCTCAATATGGTTTTTGCTCGGGTAAATCTACCGAGACTAACTTGCTTGAGTTCACAACTCATGTGATGAAGTAAAGCTTTTGATAAAGTTTCCCATTCACTTCCTCTGCTCAAACTCGATCGTTTTGGCTTCCCGCCTTTGTTTCTATCTTGGATATCTTCATACTTGATGGATAGAAAAAACAACAGTTATATTTAATAACTGTAGGTCAGAAGCTATAAATGTTACTTCTGGTGTTCCTCAAGGCAGCCACCTTGGTCCAGTGCTGTTTCTGCTGTTCATTAAAGACCTTCCAAATGTTTTGAAGTGCTACAAGCCGCTAGTGTACGCTGATGATGTCATTAGTTTTGTATAATATAAAATGTCGAATTTGATTTAGAGACAAACCCGGGTTAGTTTTTGAAAGATGTTTACTTTTTCGGAATATAAATAAGTAATAATAATTAATTTTTTTTACCAACTTTATACTCAGGTTTTGTTTAGTACCGTTACATATTCATAGCGGTTTTGGAATAATCGCAAAGGTCATATTTTTCTTTGGTGCACCACGCTCTGACAAGAAATATAAATAAGAGTTGGTAGAGGGATCCTCCTAGATGCCAAAACTAAATTTTTCGTCTGCCGATGGCTTCTAGTTTATGAACAAACAAAATTGAATTAATATTTTTCATTAATGATGCAATAATGGTATATGTAACAGGCAAAAATATTGTTGCTTCATAACCCCACCCGGGTATGTATGTGTGAGAAGTGCTCAGAATAAGAGAACAGCAAAAATCGAACAACAACGTTCGATTACATTCGCAACATGATCGTGTTCAATGATCCAACTTGCTTAAACGAACATAATCGACAGTGATTTAAAATCAACCAACTTATTGCATGCGTGAATATAATCAATTCTGGCGTTTGCCTCAGCAGCGATTACATTCATCGGAATGAAAAGGCAAATATGAAAACTCCATGCGTCTGAATATTTGCATGATTCTTCTGCCCTTACGTCACGGCGACAAGCTACATATAAACATTGGCCCCTATTATGAGCTTTATTCGATCTTCTATCTGTGCTGGCTATCGAAAATCGAATTTGAAATTGGTATTATGACAACTCATCTCTGTCGAGATTTTCGTTGTGTATCTAATTTTCAAGCGAATAGAAATTTTGGTGTCAATGCTGTATCGAATAGAAAAAGAATTGTTTAAAATGTAAGTTTTTTGTATTTATGTTCTACTTTTTTACTACCTAGTACCCACTCAGCATTTAGGTGATTCAATTTTGAATTTCCCTACATATCAATATAATTTGATTACTCTTTCTGACTAAATAATGAGTTATTATACAATTGAACAAAAGAAATAATCAAATATGAATACTTTTGATGATAAAAACTAAAAAGCATTTTTCGATCAATTTTTGGAATCATTTTTGAAGTCCTTTAATGACTAAAAATTAATATTTCATAAAAACCAACAAAAAGAATAATCAAATATGGTTACCTTTGATGATCAAAAACTGAATATAGTTTTTCAATCACATTTTGGAATCATATTTGAACCAAATGTGTTTACTTTAGGTGATCAAAAATTTATGATCATTTTTCATTCAGCTTTCTGAATCTTTTATGAATATATTTATTGACTGAATACACATATTTTTTCAATCATGAAGCTAAGAAAAAATATATAAGAATTTTATTATTTATGCAAAAAATATTTTTCAAGACAAAAATAATGTAATGCTGCTCACGAACGAAGATTTCCCCAACCATTTGTCCCCTTCAGCTTCCCAGAAAATACATAATGATTGGACAATACATATGTTGTGAGCTATTTGAACTCCAGGTAAGTGAAAATATCTTGACATACCTGGATACGGCTTCAACATCCCGTATCGTATCCGTATTTTAAGATGCAGACGATAATGCTGATGTTGGATGTTTTAGTCGCAGGTGTATATCGGTCAAGTTTGTTTGCGAGTTAGCTGTGGCTCGAATAGCTCACTTTCGCATGCTTTCTTTCCCTGATGAAATAAGATTATTATGTAGTGTCCTATTTTGAATGAGATATGAAGAATAAATGCATCAAAATTGCATTCAAAAATGATTCAAAAATCTTAACCAAAACGATTGAAATATATTCACGAATATGATCAGAAAATGACTGTGAAAAGCAGTCAAATATTACTCTAAAACTATTAAAGCTCAATTTTACAATGATATCAAATATGTAAAAAAGCGTTTCGAAATAGGAATCATAAATGATTATTCAAGAATAATCACATTTATGGTAAATTTTTCTCCCGACGATACGTTAATTTTCGAACAGAAAATGCTTTTAAATTTGAACGTTTTTAATCATCTTGGGGTATGATATTTAAATAATTTTTGATCAAAATTTTCAAAAAATGCTGACTGGGTAGTAATTTTGAACTATTTGAATTAATTTTATATAGGTCCAAGGTCGTGAGTACAAAACAACAGCTTGAAAGACTAGTTTCAATTACGAACAAATCCATCACACAAATGCATCAAACAAAATCCCCATATAGCAAAGGAACTTGCACATTATAGAAATCCAACTTTGCTTGATGCAGCTCAGCCTCCTCGTAATTCAATTTTATCCATCTTTCACAAATAATATTTTCCAAGACATTCAACACCTCTGATAGTACCACAGACACAGTTGGCTGGGCAAGTCCGAGTGCATTTTCGTTTCCAATGCTCAGATGGTAGGATCGCTGAGTACAAAATCGGAGAACTGTTGCCAAAATTAAAAAATATTAGGAATAGACTCGGCTCTTGCGCATTGCTGCAGCAGTTCATCTGTACTGGACAACAAGTCCATGAACCCTTCTTTGGACAGTCTGAATTTTTGAATAAATCTATAAACAAAACTTATAATATCAACAATTTAACAACTTATTTAGAAAGCTACACTTATGTGGTGGAATTCATTTCCAAAGGATTTGAAGCATCTCATCCGTCTTCTACTTCTGGCTAACTCCAGTAAGCTTTCCTCTCGAATTTGTCTCATAATAGGGGCCATTGTTTACGATTCTGTGTGTTTGCCGAACTAAAGCTGCAGACATTGGTGCGTTATCGGTAACCGTATCGGTAACGTTATAACAGCTGATTCGACCAACCTTATGGGAATCAATGTAATCGATTATTGGTGCCGTATCGTAACTCTAAGGTCGTAACCGCATCGTAGCCAACCAATTGGTTTTTGGTTTTCCGCCATATCCATAACCTATAAATATTTGAGTTGGTGAATTTATAACTTTTTCTAGATTTTATTCATTGTTTTTGATACGTTATGACTAAGAAACTTATTTTTTGTGGAATCTGTTTGTAATTTTTTGCGTTTTCTTAATTTTTATGAAATTTTCACGATTTTTAGGTTAAGGCACCATTAATCGATCACAATGTATCATATAGGGTTACGTTAGGGATACGACTACAGCGATATGACAAACGGCACCAATGACTCCGCTTTAAACGATACTAATGGTTTGATTGCTACGTTCCGGGCTACGTACGTACGTGCGTCGAACGTCGGTGAGTTTTCGTTTACATTGTACACTCATAAGTTAGGTCGTGTCAGCTGAAACGTTTTTTCTACGTACGTTCGTGGGTAACTGACGCTTAATTCTCGTGCTTTGATTTCATTTTCCGCTTGCCTTCGTTTGATCAATACAATCGTACGCAAAACCTGTTCGGTCATTCGATGGCAATCATGCTAATAGCTCCGTCACATAAGCAGTTTTCATATAGATGAGTTTAACACAAGCTTATGCATTGTAAGCAGATCGCACGTATTTTTATGGAGAATGGTAGAATTAGCGACACTGGCGCCATCTGATATTGAAAAGTCGCCAACTCCCCAATTTTGTTCCAAGCAAATCATACGAAGAAGAATTTGACATTTGCTTTGGCTAAGGGTGTTGGCACACTTTGCAAGTGAAATTATTTGTCCCAATGGTTGGTAAAATTTCTAACACATTTCGCAATTGAAAACTGCAATATAACAATCGATTACGACACAAAATATGTTAGCAAGTATTTTGCTGTATAGGGAGAATGTTTATAACAGCGCTTCGCGATATTTTGTATGTGAATGGGCAAGGCGTAATTAACTTCAATTGCCAAGTCTGAAGTTCCTTCATATTTACAAACGCAACATCTTGGTTGATTGTGGCGATGTTATTGGAATGCGTAAGCTTGTGTTAAACGCATCTATATGAAAAATGTCATTGTACCGCGGCCTTAACGGAGTCTAGTAAAGACAAATGCTTAGTTTATTCAATTATGAGTTTATTCGCATGATTGAATGTGAATGCAAGTTTTAGTGTTTGATTAAATGAAGAAAATTCTGATTTTTGCAGTTCTCTGCTCAGCATATTGATTCAGGAAATATTTTTTTTGATGTTTGCTGGGTAGCACGCAAAGATTCATGAATAAAATATTCGAGTGTTTTTGGAGTCAAGTAAACCATATGTTGTCGGTCAGTTCTTATCTTTTTTTTTGTGAAAATGTAAAGCAGAATATTAGATCAAGCAGCAGTGATCCAGTGTCTTGTACATATAAAAAAATGATAAAAGCAAACCAAACATACCGCAGAAAATATTTGTTGACCTAAGAATGTACCTGAATACATACAAATATTCAAACTAGAAAAGAGAAAATATAGATATGCACCGTCTACCTTCATCTTCAAGTGTGCGCATTTTCTTCGTGCTGATCATTATAGTTGCGAATATGTCAGCGCATGGTAAGGTAAGCTTGTCAGACGAGAGCGGAGAATGTACTGCTCTCACATCAGAACACGATTCATCTTCGACGCACTGTGCCATTAAGGATTCGCAAGAAGATATAGCTCGGTATGATCATTACCGTGTCTACAAGGTTGAAATAGATACAGACCAGCATGTCGATCTATTCCAAAAACTAGAAGAGCAAAGTGATAGCTTGACTTTTATAGGACATGCTCGAGAAGTGGGCCAGAAGCTCTCGATATTGGTTGCTGCGCACAGGGTGGCTGACTTTGCGGACTTATTGCATACGTATGCTGTGAAACATCGTGTCTTGGTGAGTTATAGACTAAAAGTGTATGCACTAAATTTTATTATTTTTTTTTTCAGACTTACAACTTTCAAGAGAAAATCGATCGTAATATGAAAGATGTATTGCCTGCTGACACCGCCGCTTCGGCATTCGATTGGAAACACTTTTTTCATTTGCAAACGATTTATGCATGGTTGGAATATATGGTGGCACAGCACCCAAATGATCTTTCACTTATTGACATGGGTAACAGTACGCAAGGTGTTCCCATAAAGGGCTTGAAGCTGTCGCGCAATGCTTCAAATAAAGCAGTATTCATCGAGAGCGGTATTCATGCACGCGAATGGATAGCCCCTGCGGCAGCTACGTATATAATCAATGAACTGTTGACGTCCAAAGAAAATAATGTAGAAAAATTGGCAAACAACTATAATTGGATTATATTCCCTTGCATCAATCCGGATGGGTACAAATACACTTTTGAACATGATCGCATGTGGCGTAAGAATCGGCAAATATTTGGCACATGTCGCGGTGTTGATTTAAATCGTAACTACCCTGATCATTGGAATAGTACTGGCGCTAGTTCTGATCCTTGTCGTTATGATTACTCTGGTCCCAGTGCTGGTAGTGAAATGGAAACCAAACGCTTAATAGACTTTATATCTTCAAATGTGGAAAAAGAGAAAATTAGAACATACATTGCCCTACATTCATATTCGCAAATGATAATGTTTCCATATGGTTACACTAAAGAGCATGTTGCAAACTATGATGATTTGCAAGAGTTTGGGCGCAATGCTGCTGGACGTATACGTGAATTGACGGGTAGTAATTATACTAGTGGCAGTTTGATTGAAACAATTTATCCATCCAGTGGTGGCAGTATGGATTGGGCATATAGCAAGATGAAAGTGCCAATTGCTTATACTTTCGAGCTGCGAGGACCACCTGATAGTCCGGACATGTTTATACTACCAGCTAATGAAATAGAAGATACAGCTAAAGAGGCATTTGTTGCAATAAAAACAATTTTGCAAGGTGCTACCGATAAAGGGTATTTCAACTAAAGCATTGAAATACATATACCTTTAATTATATGTACTACATATATACATATGAGCCGTTTATTTTGAAAGTGGCATAAGTCATTTCCAACTCATGGTCTTAAAGGCATTGTTATTTTTGAACGAATGCATACATATATAAATGGTTCTACAATTATAAAATAATAATAAGAATTACATCTTTTGGATATTGGACTCTAACAAACTGGAGGGAGATACAAACAAATTATCACTGAACCTAAACGACATGAAATGACTTATGCCACTTTCAAAATAAACGGCTCATATGTATATCTGCCGTGAATGTTTACTCTGCGTTATACTTCTCTATCTAATTTAACCAAATAAGCAACTAAATAAAATACACGGCCATACATTCATACAATTTGTCTAAAAAATGTTAATCTATCATTTATATGATCATAAAAGAAACATGCTTAAATGTTAAAAATATTATTTCTGGTGTTTTGAATACTTTGTAAATTTTTTAACTAGGCTTAGGGAAAAATTTAGAAGGAACAAACATTTCTGTCTATTGGTATAATACTGTTTCAAAAGCTGCCACATTAAACACTTGGTTATAAAAGGCTTTTTTGATATATGTTTATTTTTTTACTGGGACCTTCCGGTTGGTAGGCAATCACACTAACCCTATGCCACGACTGTCGCATATGTCCCCCAGCGGGTTAGGGGGTCAGAATATACACGCGGTAGGTATGCCTGTCGTAAGAGGCGACTAAATTACCACATTCAAGGGGCTGTGTAGCGCAACCCTTTCAGGTTGCCAGCGCAATATATAGCTTCTCCAAACCCAATTGTCAACCTCACCTATCCGCGGCGAATCGGGTTTCACTAACAGACGAGGCTCTGGCGACCCCAAGCTCCTCATGGAACTTGAGGGTGGGGAGGGAGGGATGACCTGAAGGTTTAATTTGGCCATATAAATCGTTCCCGAGGAGGGGAGGAGGAGATACGTATGAGAGAGGCGAATCTCTATTTTGTTACCTACTGCAATGCGATTTGCAGATAACCAACAGGGGAAGTATCCCTACATACATTGGTCCAACATTCAGCAATGTTCTGGTTATTACATTGAGCTCCGAACGTGATATATCAAAGTTGTTGTTGTTGTTGTTGTTGTAGCAATGCTCGCCCCACCTAATAGCCGCGACCAATCACAAATTGTCATCAATATCCTCTAACGGGAGTCCAAGGAAACTTGCCGTTTCAACAGGGGTGGACCATAAGGAAAGGGGTGTTAGAGGCGTTGGTTCCACATTACAATTGAAGAGATGGTTGGTGTCATGTGGGGACACATTGCAAGCGGGGCATACATTTTGTATGTCGGGGTTGATTCTGTATAGGTAAGAGTTTAACCTGTTACAGTATCCAGAACGAAGTTGAGCAAGAGTGACACGCGTTTCCCTGGGGAGTATGCGTTCCTCTTCCGCGAGTTTTGGATAATTTTCGTTAAGCACTGGATTCACCGGGCAATTCCCGGCATAAAGGTCCGACGCTTGTTTATTGAGTTCACCAAGGACCTGCTTGTGTTTTTTCACTTCATACGGCTGGGTTCTCAGGTGCCGTATTTCCTCAAAATGCTTACGGAGATGACTCCTTAAGCCCCTTGGCGGTGCTGGTTCATCAATCAGATGTCTGTTGGGATGCCCAGGTTTCTGGATATTCAACAGGAACTGTTTGGTCAGCATCTCATTTCTCTCCCTGATGGGGAGTATTCTCGCCTCATTATGCAGATGGTGTTCTGGGGACATAAGAAGACAGCCCGTCGCGATTCTGAGAGCAGTATTTTGGCAGGCCTGTAGTTTCTTCCAGTGGGTGATTTTTAGGCTTGGCGACCATATGGGTGACGCGTAGCACGTAATCGGCTGGCTGATTGCTTTGTATGTAGTCATGAGCGTTTCTTTATCTTTTCCCCAAGTACTGCCAGCGAGGGATTTGAGGATTTTGTTACGGCTCTGAATTCTCGGAACAATTGCGGCTGCGTGCTCACCAAAATGTAGATCCTGATCAAACGTCACACCCAAGATTTTGGGGTGTAGGACAGTCGGCAGCGTAGTGCCATCGACGTGGATGTTCAAAATGGTCGACATTTGGGACGTCCATGTTGTAAATAAGGTCGCGGAAGATTTAGTCGGTGATAATGCCAGGTTTCGCGAGGCGAAGAAACTGGAGAGATCAGGGAGGTAGCCGTTTATTTTATTGCATAGCGCATCGATCTTTGGGCCTGGGCCTGTGGCCATTATTGTGCAGTCATCGGCGTAGGAAACGATTGTGACTCCTTCCGGTGGTGAAGGTAGCTTAAATATGTAGAAATTAAAACAAAAGTGGGGATAGAACACCACTCTGTGGCACCCCTTGTTTAATTCTCCTTGGTTTTGATGTTTCGTTTCTAAATTGCATCGATGCCTGCCGACCACCCAGATAATTTGCGGTCCACCTTTTAAGACATGGGGGAAGGATAGACCTTTCCAGGTCTTGCAGTAACGAGCCATAGTTGACCGTATCAAAAGCTTTTGATAGGTCTAGCGCTCCGAGTACTGTTCTATGGTGGGGGTATTGATTTAAACCGCAATTTATCTGGGTGCTAATGGCATTTAGCGCGGTGGTAGTGCTATGGAGTTTTCTGAAGACATGCTGATGAGGGGCCAGCTGCAAATTTGCTTGGAAATAAGGGAGCAAAATGGCTTCAAGCGTCTTTGCCACTGGCGATAGGAGAGATATCGGACGATACGACTCACCTCTGTTAGCTGGTTTCCCAGGCTTTAGTAGCGGGATCACCTTGGCCATTTTCCATTTCTCAGGTATGACAAAGGTGGAAAGAGACAGGTTGAAGACATGCGCTAAATATTTGAAACCCTCTTTCCCTAGGCTTTTAAGCATCGGCATGGCTATGCCGTCTGGGCCCACTGCTTTGGATGGTTTAGCACGACCAATGGCGTCCTCAACCTCTTTAGCGGTGATGGTGATTGGTGACGCGCTGAATTTGTGTTTATGTGCGTGTCTATTGGCTCTCCGTCTATCTTTGTCGACCGTAGGATGCATTATATATTGTCGGCAGAAAGCGCTCGCGCATTTTTTCGCGTCCGACAGCACTTTGTCGCCAAAGGCGATGGAAACTTTGTCTTTGTGCTTAGTCGGATTCGATAGGGACTTTACGGTGGACCAAAGTTTACCCACACCGGTAGAGAGGTTACAACCTCTTAGGTGTTCCTCCCATTTCGCCCGCTTGTGTTCATCCACAAGCAATCTGATACGTTGGTTTATATCCCTTATTTGGGGGTCGCCTGGATCAAGCTGTCTTATAAGGTCACGTTCTCTCGCTAAGTTTGCGGCATCCGCCGGGAAGTGGGGCCGGATTTCGGGAATTCTCCCGGCGGGAATGAAATGTGCCGAGGCGGATTTAATGACCTTACGGAAGGCACGCTCCCCTTGGCGGGCATCAGTCGGGATAGGGAGGGCAGCAAAGCGGCTTTATATTCTTCCCACTTTCCTTTTTTGAAGTTTATGAAAGTGCGTTTTTCAGTGACGATGAAGTCGGCGGTACGCTCAAGCGAAATAAGTATGGGCAGGTGGTCGGATGCCAATGTTACCATCGGCTGCCAGTTGACGCAGTTAACGAGTTCTGCGCTCACGAATGAGATATCTGGCGAGCTGTGACAGCTTCCTACCATACGTGTGGGGGCGTCTCCGTTTATTGTGCAGAACGTCGTTTCTTCTATTTGATCCACCAACATCTCACCCCTACTGCCCGCCCGCAAGTTTGAATGCAATAGATCATGATGGGCATTGAAATCGCTTAAGATAATGCGATTGTTGCCAGTGAGTAAGGCCCTGATATTAGGGCGGTATCCACTGGGGCAACAGGTGGCAGGAGGGATGTAGATGTTGATGATTTCTAGGTTTGCATCGCCTGACCGGACAGATAGGCCTTGACGTTCTAATACATTGTCCCTGCGGTCGATGCCAGGATCAAATATATAATATTGCACAGAGTGGTGTATGATAAACGCGAGACCACCTCCATTTCCGCTCTCGCGGTCTTTCCTGTGGACATTATACCCAGAGCAGGTTTGCAATGCAGATCTTGCTGTGAGTTTAGTCTCTTGAGTCGCAGCAATGCGGATGTTGTGCCGCTTCATGAAATCGACTATCTCCGTAATCTTCCCAGTTAGTCCATTACAGTTTAACTGCAGAATTCTGAAGTGCATAAGGGGATACGTCGCCACTCTGGGGGTAAGTGACGGTTGACTACGCCTGGGTTGTGGAAGGCCAGGACGCAATTGCTGTTGTGGCCCTGGGATTGGGGTACCCGGATGATTTGGGTTTGCGACCTGGCAACATGGCGCGATGAAACCCGTCGGGGGGTTGCCGTCGCGGAGACCAGAACATCTAGGAAAGTGGCACCACCCAAGGCAGGAACTGCATTGGGCGGATGTCGCAAACCTATATATTCTGTGCTGGCAGACGGTGCAAACGGAGGTGGGGACTAAGAGTCTGTTTCCCTGACCTGCACGATTGCTGCCGGAAAAGAGGGGGGAGAAGACGGGGGCAGGGGCTGATGCTCAGCATTGTTACCAACTCTACTACGAAGGTAGTAGTTATGAGTGGTATCAGCTGTTGGAGTTCTTGTCGCCGTGGGGCGCGAGCATCAGCGGGTACTTGTTGTGGCTTGCTGAGCAGCGGGGCTGCTGGAAGGTAGTGGGGGGGGCGCTTAGGCGTAGACTACGGGACGCCCTTGGGCGTGAACAGCAAGGAGCCACAAAATATTTATAAAAGTTACGTGGACGTCGGGTTTTGGGATCAAGCCCAGAACAACCTGTCCGATGCAACCATCCCTTGCACGAGACACACTGAACAGAGTATGACCGTCCTAAAAAGATTCTTTTCCGGCAGATGCAGCAAAACCATTTCTCAGGACCGGGGTCAGGAAACGGACCCGGATTGGATTCGATGCCTTCCCGGAGTAAGAGAACATGGAGCAGTCCTGCTGCAAGGAGCTGCTGGGAGGATGACAATTTGTGGGATGGACGAAACAAATTAGATGGGGTTACACTGAAATGACAGTCCTTGGTCGGGAAAAATCCCGAGTCGCTCCGGTACATAGAACCGACTGCCTTGGGAAGCGTTCAAGGTATCATTGGATGGTTCTTGCACATGGTCCTTGAGGTGTTTTGGATACACATTTCACATCAGGAGATGATTTAGGAGAGCCAGCAGACAGCACTCACTTCGCTCACGTAGGTGCCGGGCTTGGGGACCGATACCAAGCCCGAATTGGCGCTGAACACGTTCTCTAAGTTCAAATCGCCAGGTCCAGATGGTATATTCCCGGCCATACTACAAGTTTCAAGTAGAGCGGTCGTGGAAAAAAATGACATTCGATGGGTGCATAAGACTGAATCATGTACCGCACTGTTTATTTATTTATTTATTTTATTTATTACGGCCAAAAAAGCCTAATTCATTGTATAGTACAATTAACAAAATTCATAATTGTTTCTTAAAATTATTTCATTAAAAAGAAATGACTAAATTCATGTTTAACTAATATTACATATTTAAATTTTTACAATATTGAAATAGTTTTTCTTTAAACTTAACAACGTTTTCACAGTCTTTTATCTCTGCTGGTAGTTCATTATACATTTTATAGCCTATGTATTCTAAGGTCTTTTTGCGAATTCGGTTCTTACTTTGGGCAGTTGTTGTTGTAGCGATAAGGTTACTCCCCGAAGGCTTTGGGGAGTGTTATCGATGTGATGGTCCCTTGCTGGATACAGATCCGGTACGCTCCGGTAACACAGCACCATTAAGGTGCTAGCCCAACCATCTCGGGAACGATTTATATGGCCACATTAAACCTTCAGGCCATCCCTCCCTCCCCACCCCCAAGTTCCATGGGCAGTCTTAAATTTCTGCTACTCCATAGTTATGGATCTCATGATTGTACTGTATCCTATCACTTAGATAATTTGGTAACATTCTCTGTTTTATGTAATGTATAAATTTCAAAGAGTAATAACAGATAAGAGATTAATTTTTTAATACTAAGCCAATCTAACATAGGAAGTATAATACTTTTTGATGTTCTATAAGAGCATTTGTATCAAACGCATTGCTTTTTTTGCTGTGTTTGGAGCTTATTAATTAACGTATCATTTGTTACTAGTAGTATTGTTGGGCAGTAAATAAAATGTGGTTCTACAATTGATCTATATACTAATATTTTGTGATGTTGGCTAATATGCTTACATGTTCGATACATAAATCCCATTTTCTGTGCAATTTTCTTCTCTAAATGATTCATATTTTAGGGTTCTTATTATTTTAATTTAACTTTGTGTTTAAGTTACTTTGAACTATGTAATTTTGAAATGTTTTATCAATATTTTAATTCTCAATATTGATTGTTGAATTATCAAAAATTTTCAATATGGAAAGAAATTTGTAAAACAAAAAGTTATAAGATCAAAAGAAAATATAATCAAAATAGGTCCATTTCATTTCATTTATTAAAAGAAATATATATTAGCAAAATAAGATCATGTATGATCTTTTATAGCACAACAGACATTAAATAACAGGATAATAATAAAACATTCAAGCTTTAAATTTAACACATTAACCTAACCTATGTAAGGTATATAAAATACTAATTGATGGAAACCAAAACAGATTCATAACAGAATATGCTCATTACAATTTAAAAAGAAAAAAAAGAAGTAAAAAAAAGTTTAACATTAGCAAATATTCGCTCGCAACGCTTACGAAAAACAATTAGGAAAATAAAAACGAACGTAGTATTAAAATCGGTTATATGTAAATATACAGAAAGGCTGCAGTAAGCCATTTTCGGAAACAGAATTGCTAGTTGGGTACCAGAATACGGTAATAGTCTAGTTGAGGGGTCGACTGCTAATACGCGTCAAAAAATATCGAGAGAAGTGTCAAAAGACGTGTATTAATCTCGAGAAAAATAATCCGAAGGCGAAAAAGAAAAATTTTATCTCTGCCCGGAGATATTTGCAGTTGATGTTGGCGATTTTCATGTGGTTGTTGTTGCGTACCCACAAAAAAAATTTGTGAATCACCGTGGCGGTAGCCACGGTTATACCACACACCCGGACTTGGCATGGCGTAGCCCAAGGTTATTTTTTATAAGCGCGGCCAAAGGCCGCCAACGCAGAAAGGTGTTCTGCGCAAAAATACTATGGATCCCACCCCCGGTTTCAGAGGTAGCCGCGGGCCTTTTTTCGGTTTTTCGTTAATATATTTTGAACGAGTTAAAATTTTTATTTTCCGCCATCGGATTGTCAATACTGATGTCAAGACGCGTCGTTTGACACCTCTCTCGATATTTTTGGTAGCGTATTAGCAGTCGACCCCTCAGCTAGACTATTACACAGAATACTTAAAATAATAATTGACTAGAAGATATGTAGGTAAACTCAGTTTCGAATCGAAAACATTCATTGACGAAAGAACGAATATATAACATTCTTAAAGTTGCCTTTACTTAAGCTATTGCGAATTGAGTTCGGGATGGAGTTCCATATGCGGATAGCATTGACAAAGAATAGCCTTGCAGAGTTCAAATAGTTGTAGTTTGGTAAAATTATGTCACATATGCGAGCAGACTGCGAGAGAGTCAACTTGTTATATAAGTAACTGGGCACTTTATCTGCCATAATACGATAAAGGAAAATGCAGTTCCTCGCTCTAAGGTAATCAGAGACCTCACAACCCAACAAACGAGTCCTCCATTCAGATACATGGTCAAATCGTGCTAAGCCAAAAACATATCGCGTTACATGATTGAAGGCTACATCAATTTTGTGTGCAGACTTGGAATCTAGTTTGCTGTATACACATATTTCAGACAGTTAACATTAATGTAAAGATTTGGTAGATCCTGAAAGTTAATATGCTCTTTTGAAATGGGAAGTACATACGATTTAGCACTGTTAAGGGCAAGGAGATTCGTAGATGCCCAATGGGATAAGGATGACAGGTCACTGTTAAACTTGGCACAAAGTTCAGAGGCTTGCCCCAGCATCGCTGACATATAGATCTGGATATCATCTGCGTAGGCATGTATCTGCGCATGCTGGTAGGAGCTGAAGATGCCATTTATAAATAGACAAAATAATAGCGGTTCCAATATAGAAGCTTGGGGTACACCAGCGAGCAATGGTCAGATAATTCCGATCCAACCTTAACACGCTGCGCTCTACCCCCCAAGTAGCTCGTCAATAATTTTACCGCAGAGTCACTAAATCCGAAGTAGGCTTTCAGCTGCATACATAGCAAACTATGGTTCTTTAAAAAAAAAAAAAAGAATTTATAATTATAAGCTACACATATGTATGTATGTATGTATTTATTGACAAGATATTAGTACAATAAGATCTAAGATCTTTTATAGTACAACCAAGATGAATAACTCTTATAATAATAAAAATAATAAAATAAGTCGAACTATGTCAAACTTAATAACAAACTCAAATTTATAAATACAAAATTTAATAGGAAAATTGTATTTAAAACTAGCATCTATAGTTAATATATAAATAAATAAATAAATTATTACACTTTGAGAATAACATAGTGGGAAAGCTCATTCATATTGACTAGTAATTGTAGATAGCAAAAACTCAGATATACATATTTACGTTAACTGAAATAAGTATAAATAATATTTATAAAGTTGCTTTTATTAAGACTACTTCGAATAGGTGCTGGAATAGAGTTCCATGTACGAATAGCATTGACAAAGAATAGCCGGGCCGAAGTTAAATAGTTATAAGTTGGCACTATTAAATCGTTGATTCGGGCAGATCTGGGGAAAACTAACTTATCATATAAGTAGCTTGGCTCTTTATAACTAATAAGTCGATAGAGAAAAATACAGTTTCTGGCTTTCAGGTAATTAGAAATTTTACAGCCCAACAAACGCGATCTCCAACCAGATATGTGGTCAAACTTACTTAATCCGAACACATAACGGGTGACATGGTTGAATGCTACATCAATTTTGTGTGCAGACTGGGAACTTAACTTGCTGTACACTAGCTCAGAGTAGCAAATTATCGGCATAATTAATTGTATGGAAAGCTTTCTCCTAATGTTAGCGGGGGTAAAGGTTGCAGACATTCTCAGGTTCCTCAGAACATAATACACCTTACTAACAACAGAGTTCACATGGTCGTTGCGACTTGCATATGATAATGAAACCAAGATTGGTTACTTTGGGTACTAGTCTTAGGCTTTTGTCGGCAATGTACACAGGTGGTATATTTTGAAAATCTATTCGCTTTTTAGCTGTGAAACTTAGTTTCTCATCAATTATTACACCTAGGTACTTCATTTGATCTAGATTGGTAAAGTTATTATGGTTCTTGTGAAATATCATATACTTAGTTTTATCAATATTAAGTTTTAGCTTTCTACATTTTTGTCACTAATGCCAAAACTGGATTTTAAACTTCATATTGAATCTTGCGTGAATAATGCTAAAGGTACTTTGGCTTTCGTTAAACGTTGGTCTAAAGAATTCAATGACCCATACGTTACAAAAACTCTTTTTATATCATTGGTCAGGCCTACTTTGGAATACGCTTCAATAATTTGGAATCCGCGTTATCAGGTTCATTCTGACAAGCTTCCCCCCTATTGCAGCCAGTTAAAACTTATACAGTTGCCCACATTGCAGAGCCGCAGGGAAATGCTTGGTGTCTTATTTATTGTTAAATTAATAAGAGGGTCGATAAATAGTCCATTTTTGCTTGGTGAAATTAAGTTTAACGTTTCTATTAGGCCATATAGACATTTTCAATCAATTTTTGTATCTACATGCAGGTCGAATTATGAAATGCATTAACCACTTCGCTGTTTATGTCCTGATATTAATAAACACTGTAAAAATTTAGACGTCTGCGACTCATTTCTTGGTATTAAAAAAAAAATTTAAATACATTAAAATTGTAATTCGAAATGAAGCAAAGAACGCTAAACCGTGATAATACCAGAGATAATATTAAGAATAGAGATGTTGCAGGAAAAATCGTGTGAAGCAAGCTTCACAAAATTCTAGTAGGTCACATTCACCACTTACCACAGTAGAATTTGTTAAACTACCACTGTCTGTATTTGTTATTTAACAATTATTTGTACACTTTTTATTCAGCTAATGTGTTCAGAATTTTAACTTTTACTCTCTAAAACTCCAATCAGTGTATTTGTGTGCTTAAATTATGTTAAAAATTGTGTTAAAGTTTTTGATGTGGTGGAAGTGACCTACTAGAATTTTGTTATGCTCCGCTGCCTTCCACCGAAGTTTGCGCCTGCAACATCTCTATTTTAATATTGTCTCTGATAATACTGTTCAACCCTCTGTATCAAATATGAAGTACCAGTTACTTGAAACTTGTTTGCAAAATTGCGTTGTGATCATTATTTTTATATGTATGTAATCATTCTGTATAAATTCTATTCTGTATAAATTTTATCTACTATTAATTTGCTCTATTGTCAATTTCATAAAATATTATTTAATAGCTCCTTCATGAGTACATTTTTACACATTTACAACATTTTAACTTTTGCTTACTTCTAAGTTTTCAACTGAAATTTTCAAGCGTTTAATTAAGTACTGTTTAAATATTACTTTAAAATGGATAACTGCTTATGTTGTTTATATCGTGTATTACATCTGTGAATTAAGTGTCGGTATATTTGGTCAGCATAATTGTTTAATTTGTAGACTGATAAATAAATAAATAAAAATAATGTGATAAGGACACTCCCCGAAGGCCTTGGGGAGTGTTATAGAGTTGATGGTCATTTGCCGGATGCAGATCCGGTACGTTCCGGTACCAAGCCCGACCATTTCGGGAACGATTTGTTATGACCGCATGCGACCTTCTAGGCCATACCGCCCTCCCACCCCTAGATCCATGAGGAGTTCGGGGTCGCCAGAGCCTCGGCTGTTAATGGAAGAGGATTCTCCACGGATAGGTGAGGTTGACAATTGGGTTTGGAGAAGCTATTTATTGCGCTGGCAACCTAAAAGGACTACGCTACACAAACCCCTTGAATCAGGTATTTTATTCACCTCTTATGACAGGCAGACCTACCGCTGGTATATTCTAACCCTCTAACCCACTGGGGTCATATACTGCACTCTTGGAGAGCTGCTCGTGTAGCTTTCCCACCAAAAGCTCGGTCACATGTATCCCAAAGACCCATTAGCTTAACATCATTTCTGCTCTGGGTGAAAAACTGCTCTCCACAACACAACATGCGTACACCAAAGGCAAGTCGATAGACATCGCATTGCATATGGTGGTAATAAGCATAGAGAAAGCCCTGCAATATAAGGAATATGCTCTAGGAGTCTTCTTATACATTGCCGGGGTTTTCAATAACGTTTCTAAATGGGCGATCGTTGATGGTCTTAATTACATTAAAGTACATCCAGCCTTAATCAGGTGGATCGGCTGCATGGTAAGATTACCTCACAATGGGTATTGTATGAGGCCACTAAATCAGTGGATAGGGGTGTAGGATTCCTTTTATTATATTATAAATGTAACTTTTAACTTTACATACTTTGTGAATTCAATTTTATAGTTTATTCAATAATTTTATTTTCATTTTTGATTGGTTAGATATCAAAAATTTTCATTCGGGTTAGATGTTTTAAAACAATGTACATATACGCATACATTTAAGATTATTAATAAAAAGCTTTTAACCCTTTCAATGGCAAAACCAAACTGCAGTGAAATAATTTTTTTAGGCCAATATTCCCACCACTTAGACCCTAAAAAGATATAAAAAATGACATTTGATTTTTACCTGCTCGGGTTACTTTTTTGTGGGTGGTCCATTATAATGGACACAGCAAGTCAAGGGTTGTAGAAATATACATCCAATGTTATAGAAAACGCTAATGCAAACGCATTTTGGCCCAATATTAGTGTATGGAGGATGATATAATAGAAAATAAGGTTATTTATTGCTGCGTAAATGCCCTTATGGATTTTTTATTGAAAAGAAATAATTATAATGGTAGTAATAATATAGAAATATTAATTGTAAACAAAACAGAAGGTTAGGTTAGGTTGAACTGACGGGTCCACGAGGACCTCACATAGACTGAATAAGTCCTTAGTGTTACCAGAAGTTTGTTTTAACGACTAAACTGAAAACCTATCAAAAACCAGGACCTATGTCATAAAATAACTCCGTCATCTTGGCAAATAATAGAAGCGTCCTAGCCTTTAAGCCACTTGCTGCTTCTAGATCTGACAGCTGTATCACTCCTAATAGCTGGAGTCTTAGCCTGGCAAGCGTAGGGCAAGAGCACAGAACGTGCTCGATCGTTTCCTCCTCCAGCCCGCACTTCCTACATCTGCTATCACTGACCAAGCCTAATTTAAAGGCATGTGACGCCAGAAGGCAGTGTCCAGTCAGAATACCCGTCATGAGTCTACAGTCCTCTCTTTTTAATGATAGAAGCAACTTTGTTAGTCTCAGGTTATAAGACCTGCACATAATCTTCAACACTTTATAGCCCCGCGCTTGAACCCACGCCTTTCCTGCTTGGTCGATCATGTGCACCTCTCGCCTTCGCTTAATTTCGCCCAGTCTAATTGGGATGTCTACGGAGCAAGCTTCAAGGGATGCGCCCTTTTTCGCTAATTCATCCGCTTTTTCATTCCGATCTATTCCCATATGCCCTGGGACCCAATATAGATGTATGCTTCTCCCTGTCCCGATTCTGTCCAGGGACTGCTTACACTCTAACACGCATTTAGATGCTGTGGTATGCGAGATTATTGCCTTAATTGCTGTTTGACTGTCAATATAAAAGTTAACACGATTGCAGGCTTGGGCTATTTTCTGCCAGGGTTTCTACTGCTTTGGTTGCGGCTACTATTTCCGCTTGGAAAACGCTACAGTAATCCGGCAGCCTATAGGATCTGTTTATTTCCGGATCAGCACAGTATACCGCAGACCCTACTCCTTCCGCTACTTTGGAACCATCTGTGTACACATGTATCGGCTTGTCGGCCATTTGAGCACCCTTGCGCCAACCGTCCACCTCTATTGTGGCATTAAGATCGGCATCGAAGCGCAGATTGGGAATCAGGTAGTCTGTTCGTCTTGTGATTGATGATGCTATACTACTATGGCCGTATGGCCGTATGGTCGGCGCTCAAGCCGCCCCGAGGCGCCGAGCCTGGTTGCAATTGTTAACGCTATGTTCTTTGCTACCAGGTCTACAGGTGGAATGTGAAGAATGGCATACAGTGAGCTGTCGGTGTTGTTTTCAGGGCTCCCGTAATGCTAAGCATTGATAGTCTGCATATCCCCTCTAATTTTTTGAGGTAGGTTGCGTTTTGTGTGGCTTTCCACCAAACAAGAACTCCATAGTATAGGATAGGGTTTACAATCGCTGTAAAACCCCAATGAGAAAGATAGGGCGATAAGCCCCAAGTACACCCCAGCATTCTTGTACATGCATAGAGTGCCGTTGAGGCCTTCTTCACCCTCTCCTCCACGTTGAGCTTCCATGACAGCTTACTGTCTAGGATAATTCCTAGATACTTTGTGCAAGGTTTCTCCTGTAGGGTCACTCCTCCTAACTTAGACCTGATCCAATTTGGGACCTTGTATCTCTTTGTAAACAAGACCATATCCGTCTTATCCGCGTTGACTTTCAACCCGACATTTGATGCCCAGCTATGAATATCCCGAAGCGCCCGATCCATCAGAGAGCTAATCGTTGGAAGACACTTTCCACTTATGACACATATTACTTCATAAATATGTATATAAATAAATTAAATAATGTAATTGAAACACATAGAAGTTGCAACAAAACTTACGAAAAAATTAAAAAAAAATCAATAAAAAAAGTACTGAATAACAACCGTTGATTGCTTTTGTCCATTATAATGGACAGGACATAAGCAGTCCTAGTTTACTTACCTTACACTGTATTAGAATGATACCGGTACAAGTGTGTTATTTATATGTTAGCAACCCTTAATTGTAGATTAAATTCCGAAAATGTTCACTTGTCAAATGTATTTGTATAAGTATCTACTATTGTATTGTGCCGTTCATATAAATATGTATGTGACATCGCTAATGTATAAATAAGTGTCAAAGGACATAACGTTACATATTCCTTTTCTGTCTGCCGAACATCAAACAACTGGTAATTAAATACGCGGTAAGACTTTATATATTTATTTGTTTTTTATGTAATTATGACCTGTAATTTGTATGTTATTTTATGTTTAATAAAGATTGAGCTACGGCTAACACCCGACAAACATAACAGTGGCGACGAGATAAAAGGCTCTTAATAAAAGCAGTACCAAAATGACAAACCCATTGGAGCAAGTGGTAGCAACACTTCTGGCGCGGCAACAAGAAACGCAGATCAACAAAAACAACTATTGGAGCGGTTGATCGCTGCAACATTTCCAAATGAGCAAAATGGTAGGAATGCAACACAA
The DNA here is from genome assembly GCF_040869045.1 of Eurosta solidaginis. Classification (NCBI taxonomy): domain Eukaryota; kingdom Metazoa; phylum Arthropoda; class Insecta; order Diptera; family Tephritidae; genus Eurosta; species Eurosta solidaginis. Next base: position 285,591,537 of record NC_090321.1, on the reverse strand, counting down.
AGCACAACGGGCAGTTCCGAGGCTATTATGGAAACAATTTCGAAAGGTATTCGTGAATTTTGCTATGATGCGGAAGAAGGACAAACCTTTGCCAAATGGTATGTGCGCTATGAAGATAACTTCACAGTTGATGCTGCATTATTAGACGATGCTGCTAAGGTACGTTTGCTTTTACGCAAGGTAAGCACAAATGTGTTCGATAAATACCGGGACTACATTTTGCCTGCACAGCCACGCGATTTAAATTTTGAAGACACAATTGCTACATTAAAAAAATTGTTTGGTAAGAAAGAATCACACTTTAGTACGAGAGTAAAATGTATGCGAAATGTACGCGAAGAAAATGAAGACATTGTGACGTATGCAGCTCGAGTAAATAGGTTATGTGAAAATTTCTCGCTACAGAATTGCACGGATGATAATTTTAAATGCTTGATGTTCGTTCAGGGTATTCAATCGACACGTGATGAAGATCTTCGCGCTCGACTTTTAAGCATGCTCGACTCTGAAACTGTAGATAGACCACTAACACTAGATAATTTAGTCGCGGAAATTCAGCATATTAGAAATTTGAAAAGTGATGCTGTCGTAGCTGAACAGCAATCCAAGGTTCAAGCAGTTTCACAAGCTCAGCATAAACAAAGTAAATTACCTAGCAAGTCAACTCCAAGTAGACCTTGTTGGCAATGCGGAGGTATGCATTTCGTGCGTGATTGTAATTTCAGTAACCACAAATGTACTCAATGCGGTAAAGTCGGACATAAAGAAGGGTATTGCACGTGCTTTTCGGAACGTAAAACGAAAAATGCTAGTACGAAGAAAACGAGTAAGAAAACGCGTAAATCAATCAAAAGCGTATTTACAATGTGTGGTAATGGTGCTAAAAATCGACGTTTCGTGGCAATACAAATTAACAACACAACAGTTAAATTGCAACACGATACCGGGTCGGATATCACCATTATTTCCAAACAAAACTGGGCCAGCATAGGCAGTCCACAATTACGTTCGGTTAGAAAATCAATTCGCGACGCTTCAGCAAATCCACTTTCAATAGCTGGCGAATTTGATGCGAATGTCGTGGTGAATGGAAAAAACAAGCGAGCAACCCATCACAGTTTCTACTAACCTAAATTTGTTAGGCACAGACATAATTTCTCTGTTTGATCTTTAGGACACTCCCATCACTAATTACACTTCATGCAGAAGCATCCAAACTAGCAGTCGATTAGTCGAACCGAATTTACGTCAGATGTTTCCAACTGTTTTCAGAGATGAAATAGGTCACTGTATGGCATACAAAGTTCACTTACAGCTTAAGCCTCAAGCGGTGCCGGTGTTTCGCCCAAAAAGACCAATACCTTATGCAGCAAGAGAACAAGTCGAAAGGGAATTGAAAAGATTAGAAGATGACGGTATTATTACTCCAGTCAATTTCTCCGAATGGTCAGCTCCAATCGTGGTAGTCAAAAAAGCTTCAGGTAATATTCGTATCTGTGGTGACTATTCTACAGGCCTCAACGCACAGCTTGAGCCTCACACATTTCCATTGCCACTACCAGACGAAATTTTTGTTAATTTCAACGGCTGTTCATATTTTTCTATAGTCGATTTAAACAATGCTTATATGCAAATATAAGTGGACGAGGAAACAAAAAAACTTCTCGTAATCAACACACATCGCGGGTTATATACATTCAATCGTTTAGCACCAGGAGTTAAATCTGCACCCGGAGCGTTTCAGCTTGTTATGGAATCATTACTTTCGGGACTCTCTGGAGTATTTCCCTATTTAGATGATGTTGTTGTAGCTACTAAAACTAAAGAAGAAAATATAAGCGCAGTAATTAAACTTTTTGAACGTTTTAAACTCCACAACATTACGGTCAATTTCAATAAATGTAAATTCTTTCAACAATCTTGTACGTATTTGGGATATCACATCGATCAGAAAGGCGTAAGGCCAGATAAGAATAAAATCAGCAAAATTTTGGAACTTCCACCACCGAAAGATGTCAGCGAATTAAGATCGTTTTTAGGTGCCATAAATTATTACGGAAAGTTTATCCGAGGGATGCGCGTTCTTAGGAACCCTTTGGATAATTTACTAAAACCGAATGCACAGTGGAACTGGTTCACACAATGCCAGAATAACTTCGATAAATTTAAAAAACGTCTTTCATCAGATCTCTTACTAACACACTACGATCCCAAACTGCCAATCAAGGTAGCAGCGGACGCTCCTAACGTGGGTCTAGGTGCATATATTTGTCACTTGTATGCAGATGGTAGTGAAAAAGCAATCGCGCATACTGCAAGAGCTCTGACACAAGCTGAGAAGAATTATTCGCAAATTGAATTTTATTTACATACAGATCATAAGCCATTACTTGCCATATTTGGTAATAAGGGGATTCCGGCACACTCTGCAAACCGCCTTCAGCGATGGGCCTTAACGTTGATGTCATATGATTTTATTTTAGAATACGTACCTACCAATGAATTTGGTGCAGCTGATGTACTTTCACGTCTTATTAGAAGCACATCAAAACCTAATGAAGAAACAGTCATAGCAAGTTGCAGGCTTGAACGTGATATTAAGCAAATTACAATTGATGCCATAGAATTTCTACCAATTACTTTTCAGATGGTACAAAAAGCGACAATGCAAGACGCATTTTTACAAGATGTTATAAAACACGTGAAGACTGGTAAGTGGCCGAACACAATCGGCAACGATTTCTATACACATTGTGATAGTCTGAGTATGGTTGAACATTGCATCATGCTAAAAGATCGTCTAGTTATTCCCAAGTGTTTTCGCAATCGAATCCTAAAGCAACTGCATAAAGGTCATCAAGGAATTGAACGCACAAAAGCGCTAGCACGAAGTTATGTATACTGGCCGGGTATAGATGAGGATATAAAGCAGTATATTCAATCATGTGAAAAATGTGCAACTGTTGCTAAAATATTACCAAAAACAACTCTTTCTTCATGGCGTAATGCAGAGCATCCGATGCAGCGCATTCATATTGATATTGCAGGTCCGGTTAATCAAATTTACTATTTGGTAATAATCGACGCATACTCGAAATGGCCTCAAATATATCAAATTAAGTCGATCACATCATTAAAGATTTTAGAGTGCATTTCAGATTTTACATCACAGTTTGGAAATCCTGAGCTAATTGTTAGCGATAATGGTACACAATTTTCCAGTAAAATGTTTGCGGATTTTTGCAAAAGTCATGGTATCGCTCATACATTCACAGCGCCGTATCACCCGCAGTCGAACGGTCAAGCGGAACTGTTTGTGGACACACTTAAGCGAGCTTTAAAGAAATTGGAGGACGCGGGAACGCCAACCCAAATTTTACAAACGTTTTTGCAAACATATCGCACCACACCCAATCGCAATGCACCGCAAGGGAAATCTCCAGCTGAATTATTCGTTGGGAGAAGACTACGTACAGAGTTCGACATGCTTAAAATTTAAGCCATCCAATGAGTCACGTAACGAACACATGGAACAACAGTTTAATAAGCGACATGGAGCTAAAGAAAGAAATTATGAAGTTGGAGATCTAGTTTACGCAAAGTTATATAAACTTAACCAATCTTATTGGGCACCCGGAACAATCATAAAGGTTCTAGGCAAAGTTAACTACGAGGTTAAAATCGAAAACTCTGATATATTTAGAGCAGTAAAATCTCATTCAAACCAGCTTCGACCAAGATTCGTAAAAACACCAAACAACACATTGGATATTTTATATGATTATTTTGAGCTTCCACCTAAGCCAACAACTTCGAATTCCGATTCAACCAATTCAAAAGTTCAAGAAAGTGACATTGCCACAGGGCAAGAGTCAACGCTAAGTAATCCAGCCGAGGAACAGACACAGTCTCCGAATATAGAAATTCCTGTTAACGAATCATTAACAGCAGTTAGCAATGATAAACCTAAGATGCTCGAGAGTCAACTACTGAACCACCTGCAGTTTCTCAAGAGTTAAGAAGATCAACGAGAGGCAAGAGACCTCCAGCTTGGACTCCAGATTACCATCTTATCTAAAAGAAAAAGGGATGTTGGCAACCCTTAATTGTAGATTAAATTCCGAAAATGTTCACTTGTCAAATGTATTTGTATAAGTATCTACTATTGTATTGTGCCGTTCATTTAAATATGTATGTGACATCGCTAATTAAATAAGTGTCAAAGGACATAACGTTACATATTCCTTTTCTGTCTGCCCAACATCCAACAACTGGTAATTAAATACGCGGTAAGACTTTATATATTTATTTGTTTTTTATGTAATTATGACCTGTAAATTGTATGTTATTTTATGTTTAATAAAGATTGAGCTACGGCTAACACCCGACAAACATAACATTATATAATATTTTACCAAAGAGATCAATTTACAAAGCACATAAAGAGTTTTAACCTCTTTTTTTTTTTGGTTAAACCTTTAAAATAGCAACACACACAAAAAAAAAATGCTTCAGTTTGCCAGAAAACCGCAAATAAAACTGGCAAAATTTCACTTTTTTTAAATCAACGATTACTACGTTGACAACATTCTATTTCAAGGCTTGCTATAAAGCAAATTCTAAAAATATTAAGCAAAGTAATTTTTACAATTTTTTGAAGATGTGTCCATTATATTGGGCAAACCCAATGAAAGGGTTAATCTAAATAAAAAGTGGTTTTAATAACTACAAGGGGCACCTTACCGACGGTTAATAGGAAAAATATTAATTTAGAACGTTTAATTATCACGCCAATTATAAATAACCTTACCGAGTTTATTACTATTTTAATACCTTTTTAAATGAGAATAAAATCACCGCGAGAAAAAATAGTTGGAATTGGTCTGTATGGTTAGGTTGATCTTGCCGGTCCATGAGGACCTCAGAGAGACTGAATGAGTCCCTAGTGTTCCCAGAAGTTTATTTAACGACCAAACTGAAAAACCCTATCAAAAAATGAGGACCTAGAAGCTTTCTAGGCCTTATGCCAATTGCTGCTTCTAGATATTATAGCTGAATCACTCCCAGTAGCGGGAGCACACAACGTCACCCCAGCGGGTTAGGGGATCAGAATATACCCGCGGTAGGTATGCCTGTCGACGACTAAAATACCAGATTCAAGGGGCTGTGTAGCGCAACCCTTCAGGTTGCCAGCGCAATATGTAGCTTCTCCAACCCCAATTGTCAACCTCACCTATCCGCGGCGAATCCTGTTTCACTAACAGACGAGGCTCTGGCGACCCCAAGCTCCTCATGAACTTGGGGGTGGGGAGGGGGGAATGACCTGAAGGTTTAATGTGGCTACATAAATCGCTCCCGAGATGGTCGGGCTAGCACCTTAATGGTGCTGTTACCGGATCTGTAACCGGCAAAGGACCATCACATCGATAACACTCCCCAAAACCTTCGGGGAGCAACCTTATCGCTACAACAACAACAACAGCATAAAACGTCCCCGATCGTTTCCTCTTCCAACACGCACTTTCTACATCTGATATCACTGACCAAGCCTACTTTAAAGGCATGCTACGCCAGAAGGCAGGGTTCTGTCAGAATACCTGTCCTGAGTCTACAGTCTTCTTTTTTTAATGATAGAAACAACTTTGTTAGTCTAAGGTAGTAAGACCTACACATAATCTTCGACACTTGACAGCCCCGCACTTGGCCCCATACCTTTCTGCTTGGTCGATCATGTGCATCTCTAGCCTTTTCTTAATCTCGCCCAATCTAATTGGGACGTCTACGGACCAAGCTTCGAGGGAAGCGCCCTTTTTGGCTAGTTCATCCGCTTTTTCATTTCCATCTATTCCCATATGACCTGGGACCCATTATAGATGTATGCTGTATGACAACTTATTTTCTGTCCCTCAAGGGAATTCATAATAGTTTCAGTACAGTTTCTAGTATGTACATCTCATCATCATCACTCGTAGAGTGCTGCCGAATAAGGAAGCTGGAATGTTTTTAGCAAGTTTCATAAATTAAAATATTGCCAATTATTCATTAAAACGTTATATGACAATACGTAATGCATCTTAAAGAAAGGACTATTTAGTGGGATTCTACTAAACCTTTAGCCAAGGGGCGTTTTATAAATCGTTCCCAAAACTTCTCAATTCCCTCCGAATGAGGTAAAAACTGATCTTGGAAAAGTGTCCAGAGCAGTCTTGGATCACTTATATATTGGTGCAATATCCTGCTAATCCTGTTCATTATTTTTATTTATTTATTAATTTTATTATTTATAAATGTTTTTTGTAATCAATATTGGCAAGCAATGAATCTGTTATCGATGTCGCATGTACAAATTCAATGCAATAAAAATGGATAGTGCATACATAAAAACAAATGTAGGTATAGATACAACTGCAATGGACGATCTGCAAATATCAGCTGTGCTTAAATGCACAAGTTATATGATTGCGCGGCGAAAGACGTGCATCGAATACTGCACTAGTCTTTACCTGACAATCTGGAAATACATATATTGAAAATTATGAAGAACTGTTATTGTTACAGCAATTTGATAAACTTACAATTCTCTTGAAGAAATAGAATACGATCGTACAATATAATGCTTTCAATTAATGGTGCAAACATTAGACGTAGCGTATAAAAAATAACGATTCGTCGCCAGCAACGTAAATCGTTTTGTGTAGCTATAGTCTGCAATTCAGACCGTTGTATATGACTGGCTTCTAATCCATGGACTGCTTTGTAAAAGTAACTAAGGATGAACAAAATGTTGAAATGCAATTTAAATTAATATATACGTACATTGGAGCGCTATTTATAGGAAAAATAATTATACGTACTCTTCGAATTGCATATCATGCACATGTTTAACACTACGTAGTCCGCAATGTTTCAAATCAGGCCATTGCTTTACGATAATGCGCTCAGCAGCTGCACGGAATGAGTGTACTTTCAGGTATTCATAATCACCTTCAACAAGCCGATCGGCATACATTTCTATGGCATGACATGAAATTTCACGGGCCTCATAACTCAAATGTGCAAGCTTCGGAAATTGCAGTAAGTGGCTGCTAAGTGGATATCCCTGTAATCCAACGTTGGATTGCGTTTCAACAGTGCTTAATTTCATGTAACAACAGCCAGCAAAAATAAGGAATCGGGCTTGTGGATTATTGGTGAACATTCGCATCAAAGTCACAGCTAAATCGCCACAAGGGTGCAAGCCAATAATACCAAATTGAAAGTTAAAATCGGTCCTATTAAAAGTTTTGGCAATGATGCTAACAAGCTCTTGTGGTTGCATATCTGCCGTCAAACGTAGCGTAATATGCTGGGGTCGACGAAAAGTTGCCCTTATTTCTGGTTGTATATGTTTTTCAGCCAATAATTCAAATTGTTTGTCTATACTAATTGCTTGGTCGTTCAGTTTAGATTGCATTTCTAAGCAGCATACTTGTATGCCATGACCATATCCGAGCACTCGTGCTAGATGGCCCAAACCAGCACCGAAATCCACAACATAATCAACGGGTGACTGCTGGCAGCTTTGTTCACACATTGATCCCATTAATTCAATTTCGTGACGCTTCTTAGGTTTGACACACTTATTGAAAACGTGCTTTAGCTTTGAATGGTTTATAATAGGACCGTATGAAGAACTCTAGAATTAAATTCCTTTTAAACATATAAACATACATATGTATATAATTGCACTTACCAAAGTCAAGTCAGTGCCTTTTTGAACTCTTGGGATACACAATTGCCGTAATAGACTATGTAAAGCTAACAGCGTTAAGGGCCAAACACTAGCATGTCGTCGCGCAGGCTGCTCATTGTAATTTAATAGGGCACTAAGCTGCTCAGGGGGCATATGTTCCAAATGTAGCTGCCAACTTTTTGGGAGCTTTTCCCAGTGTTTGTCGATATAAAAATCCTTAGCACAAATTTACTGGATTAATATAACCAATGATATTCTTCCATACTGCGCTTTTTCTTACCAATATATATGCATTTATGAGCCAATCATAAGTTCTTACAATTTTCAGGCAGATAGATAATTTAATATGCAGACAGTCTGGATATGTTGTGTTTTCCATAGGTAAATATTTCTCGTTGCTTGCTACCTTACAAGGCGAATTCAGTAGAGGTGGTGTTATCCCAACAGCTGATTGCTTCTTCTTGATTATTTTCCATACAACGCCTTCAAGGCGAATTCAGTACCAGGTGTTATCCGAACAGCTGATGGCTTCCAAGGCGAATTCAGTAGAGGTGGTGTTATCCCAACAGCTGATTGCTTCTTCTTGATAATTTTCCATACAACGCCTTGTACTGCAATATGTCAGTTAATCGAAATCAATGAAAATTTTCTTTTGACTTGACATTCTTCTGTACGGCGAATTGGTTGAATTCGCTTTGCCACCACCTGGTATGGATTCGCCTTGATTGCTTCTTTATTATTTTCCATACAACGCCTTGTACAGCAATATGTCAGTTAATGGAAATCAATGAAAATTTTCTTTTGACTTGAAATTCTTCTGCACGGCGAATTCTTTGAATTCGCTTTGCCACCACTTGGTATGGATTCGCCTTGACACCACGCTGTATGGAAAATCAAGGCGAATCTATACCAGGTGGTGGCAAAGCGAATTCAATTAATTCGCCGTGCAGGTGAATATCAAGTCAAAGAAAATTTGTATACATTTCGATTAACTGACATTTTGTTGTACAAGGCTTTGTATGGAAAATTATCAAGAAGAAGCAATCAGCTGATGGGGTAACAACACCTGTAATGAATTCGCCTTGATGGAAAATAATCAAGAAGAAGTAATCAGCTGTTGGGATAACAACACCTGGCACCAAGGCGAATTCATTACAGGTGGTGTTATCCCAACAGCTGATTGCTTCTTGTTGATAATTTTCCATACAAAGCCTTGTACAACGAAATGTCAGTTAAGCGAAATCAATGAAAATTTTCTTTTTACTTGACATTCTTCCGCACGGCGAATTGCTTGAATTCGTTTTGCCACCACCTAGTATAGATTCGCCCTGGGCGAATTCATTAGATTCGCCTTCGTACGAGGCAAGGCGAATCTATACCAGGTGGTGGCAAGGCGAAATCAATCAATTTGCCGTCAAGTCAAAAGAAAATTTTCATAGATTTCGATTAACTGACATTTCGTTGTACAAGGCTTTGTATGGAAAATTATCAACAAGAAGCAATCAGCTGTTGGGATAATACCACCTCTAATGAATTCGCGGCAGCGATTTAGTTTAGCACCCCCCGAGTTCGGGGTTAAACTTGGTATCAAATGAAAGAGGGAGTTCTCCCGATCACAAATATATATAACTTAAAGTGCGCGGACTTATAGTTTACGAGTTATTTGATGTTAAAGTTTGCAAATTTAGCAAATTTCTATAGCACTCTCACTTACAATTTACACATCTTTCAAAACCTTTATGCTCATAAATATCTATATAAATTGGCAACGATACACTTAAATTTCATTTTAGTATATTTCACATATAATTCTTGCATTGTTTTTACTTAATTTAAATGTTTTTATTAAATAAATCGCGCTTTTGTAGCAACATTCACATTTATGTATGTATATATTTTATCGATGACATTACAAAGCTGTGCTACCACATTAACAAAGAAAAAACAAATATAAATATTAACGTGCCACCTTTCAGTTAATAAAGAAAAAGGAAAATATATATTTTTACTACTATGCGGAAGGACATCACCGTGGCGGTAGCCACGGTTATACCACACACCCGGACTTGGCATGGCGTAGCCCAGGGTTATTTTAAATAAGCGCGGCCGAAGGCCGCCTACGCGGAAAGGTGTTCTACGCAGAATTACTGTGCATGGCGCAGCCGGTGTTGGATCGGCTAACATAACAATAAACATAAGAGTTATAAGGTAATATGCGGAAGGACATCACCGTGGCGGTAGCCACGGTTATACCACACACCCGGACTTGGCATGGCGTAGCCCAGGGTTATTGTAAATAAGCGCGGCCGAAGGCCGCCTACGCGGAAAGGTGTTCTACGCAGAATTACTGTGCATGGCGCAGCCGGTGTTGGATCGGCTAACATAACAATAAACATAAGAGTTATAAGGTAATATGCGGAAGAATATCACCGTGGCGGTAGCCACGGTTATACCATACACCCGGACTTGGCATGGCGTAGCCCAGGGTTATTTTAAATAAGCGCGGCCGAAGGCCGCCTACGCGGAAAGGTGTTCTACGCAGAATTACTGTGCATGGCGCAGCCGGTGTTGGATCGGCTAACATAACAATAAACATAAGAGTTATAAGGTAATATGCGGAAGGACATCACCGTGGCGGTAGCCACGGTTATACCACACACCCGGACTTGGCATGGCGTAGCCCAGGGTTATTGTAAATAAGCGCGGCCGAAGGCCGCCTACGCGGAAAGGTGTTCTACGCAGAATTACTGTGCATGGCGCAGCCGGTGTTGGATCGGCTAACATAACAATAAACATAAGAGTTATAAGGTAATATGCGGAAGAATATCACCGTGGCGGTAGCCACGGTTATACCATACACCCGGACTTGGCATGGCGTAGCCCAGGGTTATTTTAAATAAGCGCGGCCGAAGGCCGCCTACGCGGAAAGGTGTTCTACGCAGAATTACTGTGCATGGCGCAGCCGGTGTTGGATCGGCTAACATAACAATAAACATAAGAGTTATAAGGTAATATCAGCTCGTTCACGAATGCAAAAAAGAGCTTTTTCAAATTATTGGTAAATAAAGACTAGAAAAGTTAAAGATATATATACATCAGATGAAAGATATTTTTATAAGTTATTTTTCGATTCTGCACCGTTTCCGTTTTTTAGATGTGGCAGCACAGCTTTGTAATGTCATCAATAAAATATATATATACATAAATGTGAATGTTGCTACAAAAGCGCGATTGATTTAATAAAAACTTGTATATTAAGTAAAAACAATGCAAGAATTATATGTGAAATATATTAAAATGAAATTTAAGTGTATCGTTGCCAATTTATATAGATATTTATGTGCATAAAGGTTTTGAAAGATGTGTAAATTGTAAGTGAAAGTGCTATAGAAATTTGCTAAATTTGCAAACTTTAATATCAAATAACTCGTAAACTATAAGTCTGCGCACTTTAAGTTATATATATTTGTGATCGGGAGAACTCCCTCTTTCATTTGATACCAAGTTTAACCCCGAACTCGGGGGGTGCTATTCTAAAATTTTCCCGAATTCGCCTTGCCTGATACTGAATTCGCTTTGGAAACGTCTAAATAGCCAGAAATGTCAAAATTCACAAAACACTGTTAAGGCAAAGTGCAAGAAGATTGCAGCTTGTTTTTTTGTTTCATTTGAAAGTATATTTCATTGTTTGCTATATAGTTTGGCAGCTTAATTCGAGGCGAGGCGAATCTATACCAGGTGGTGGAAAAGCGAATTCAATCAATTCGCCGTGAAGATGAATGTCAAGTCAAAAGAAAATTTTTATAGATTTCGATTAACTAACATTTTGTTGTACAAGGCTTTGTATGGAAAATTATCAAGAAGAAGCAATCAGCTGATGGGATAACGCCACCTGTATGAATTCACCTTGATTCGAGGTTATGTTGCGAATAGAGTGGAAGGCACTCGCAAGCCGTGAAAATAGGCACTCGAATGGAGTGGAATGAAGAACAGTAGGAAGACCAGAGTTGCATTGGATCAATCATTGTACCAATATTAAAGATAAATTTAGAAAAAAAGAATTAAGTACTTGAGTATAAGCAAACATTTTCTTTCAATTACTCCAATTAAGGTGTCCTAGATGCTATATATTCCAAAATTATAACATTTTATGTCTGTTTAAAAATTTAACTTCAATTTCCCTAAGATTTCCGTAATATGGCCATTAGTGGTGTTTGCGTGTGCGTGCAAATTTTGAGCGATCAGCTGTTAGTTGCGCTACTTGGTAAAGTTTACAATGGTATATTTCATCTAAACCAGTTTTAAATTGTTTTGTGCGTGATTTAATAAGGCAAACATTAACAAAAGACAATGAATGCATGCGGTGGGAGACGTAACTGCTTATGCTAAATTTAAATAGTAAACGTGACTTTTACAGCGCCATTGGGGAATAAATACTGATAAGACTAACTAAATTCGACCAGTTCAATATTCTCTAATCATTTATAATCTTAGTGATGTACATAAAGGGATCATAAAAACGAAATTATTGCAATATAAAGTTCAATAATAAGATTTACAACATCTAAATACATACACAACGATACTCCGCAGACCGCAGATTAAGATAAGCGCTTGTACAAAGCATTCATTGCTGAGCTGGAGTTATATTATACCCAAACTTACATTTATTAATTGCTTAAAACTATTAGCACGTATTGATATTTCATTACAGCGATCATTAAAAGAAACTACATAGTTACAGTAAATTGACGCGGAGTTCAGTATTCGCATGGAAGCCAACTTAAACAGTTTAGATATATGCGCTTACTAGATAATTAAAAAAACTTGACCAGCAAGATCCAGTTGTGAGTAAAGAAAAAAATAAAAATGTCATCTAATTCTGTAAATACAGATTTACAAAATGAACGCAATAAAGCTACCTTTAATACTAAGGAATTCACTTACTGGTGGATTGGTAGCAAGGAAAAATATGAAGCGAAAAAGAAATTAGGTGAGTGTATAAAATAGTCCAATATTGCAAATTCGCAGACATTTCGCATGGTTTATTGCAAACATGTACATTAGACTGGGTCGATTTATTAACCGATATCGCGCCATCGATTTTTCGATAGGATTTGGGCTCAGGAAAAAAAGTTCAACTACGCACACCGCATACCCCATAAAATAGTTTTCGAGCCTGCGAAAGCCTGCCGAAAGGGTAAATTTTTCGACCAAAACACTCCCCAAAACCCAAAAAATATATATTTTTACAAGTTTTCTGAAAAAAAAAAATATATTTTTTGGGTTTTGGGGAGTGTTTTGGTCGAAAACTTTACCCTTTCGTCATTTTTTTCGCAGGCTCCAAAATTATTTTTTTTGGTATGCGTAGTGGAACTTTTTTTTCCTGAGCCCAAATCCTATCGAAAAATCGATGGCGCGATATCGGTTAACTTTCGTCCATACAAATCGACCCAGGTTAATGTACATAACTTACATATTTGACCAACACTATTTACCGTCTAACTCACTGACCGACAAAATGCTTTATCAACTAATTTTAAAGCTATTGCAGTTGCCTAAATAAACAAGTGCTCGCGAAACGTTCTTTAACATCAACTCTGCCTGCAAAGTGTCCAATATTTATTCAAACGTTATTGCTTGCATAACGGTCGAACAGTTAACCACACAAATCTCATAATCTCAAGTAGCCCAACTTACTGAACTTTGCACGCATATGACTCGTTTGTTTGCATATTAAATATTGGGATAGATACTGACTAATAATCAGGTTTAATAATTAAAAAAGTAATACATACGGGCATTTCCTGGGTATCGTCAATCAAGACTACAAAAATTTGACTTGGGAACAAAATATCTGATGAAAAAAAAAAAATAGAAACTTTTCTAAAACTGTTTTCGTTAGGCAAATCGTCAGATCGGATAGTCCAAAGGTCGAAATAACAGTCCATTTGCCTTAAGTTCTTTTTTAATGTCTATACACCCGAGAATCCAAAATTTTAAAATGTTTATGGATATACCTGATACGAAAAATTCATTCTCTCTCAATTCGTTTCCAGGAATGGGTCTTGAATGAACATCAGATGGCTATAGAGTTGCCAAAAATACGCAAAAAAAAACTCCAAGAAATCCGTTCGGTTTCATTATTTTCAAATAAATCAGCAAGCTGATAAAAACTTTTTAAAATTTATAAAAAGGTAAAGTTTTGTAATATTTTGTGGTAGATAAGTGAAAAAATATGAATTAATATATTTCGTTTGCGTTGCTTTGCTTTGTTGCTCTGGCACCGCCATAAGATAACAATGAACGGCTAGCCCCTTTTTTCACTTTGATGCGACCAAAACGTTTATGTACATATCTCCACATACAATAAAAAACGCAAAAATTGTTTAAGAAATTACGAAATTAGATCACTTGGTGAAGTATATGCGTTGTCGTCCGCAAAAGGCTGTTAATTAAACATGTCGCGTTAACTATACGTATACCTACAATTTATCTCAGCTGTCAAAAATGGAATGTCGCAACGCTCCACAAAAACATGGCCTTTATGCGTCCATTTATATCAATGCGAAGATAAGAAGCTAACTTTTTCACCAATCGAAAGTTGCTACCAAAACCCGTTTCGTGTGCAGCCCTTTGATGAAAGGTGTTGCCACTGATAAGTTTTCCACGGGTGAAAAAGTTATTTTTTTTTTCGGATTTGTAATCCTGACAAAAATTCGAGTTTTTTGATATCCCGTTTGACAATCTTGAGTAAATTTTCGGTGAAAATCAGAAATTAAACCTTTACCATGTAAAATACCCCAAAGTTATTCTGAAATGCCCAAATTTGATTTTGAGCATGATGGCATCTATGGCCAATATCATAAAAAATGCACATTTTCACGCGCTCTCAGAGAGCGAGAAGTTTCATATCAGGTCATCAGTGCGTGCGACACGTGCTTATTGTACCAAGGAGGATAGATATTGTAACGAATTTAGAGCAATTCCGCTTATACCCAGTCTTCTGCTAACGTTCGTATCGCTAAACTGTTGAATAAATAACTCCAATATTCAATAATGCAAAATGGTCTTTATTACACTACTTCACAATAACACTTATACTTCGCCACTAATAGCGTTCTTAAAGCTGGAGACATTGGTGCTTTATCGGTAACCGTATCGGTAACCTTTTAACAGCTGATTCGACCAGCCTTATGAGAATCAATGCAATCGATTATTGGTGCCGCTAAGGTCGTAACCGTATCGTAGCCAACCAATTGGGTTTTGGTTTACCGTCGTAACGATAAACAGCTGATTACGTTAGGGATACGGATACAGCGATACGACATACGGCACCAATGACTCCAGCTTAAATCAAACTGATTCTGCTTACTCAGCTTTTGCTCCTTTTATACTCCTCCACAAATCACATACAGAAGATTGCGCATTCACGAGTTCAAAATTGCTTCGTTCTGCGCATCTACGTCACACTTGACTGCTTGAGCTAATGAAAGAAAGAGAGAGAAAAACAAGAGCTAAAGGAAAATGATGTAAAAATTGCCCATAAAAAACAGCTGATCTTTTGTGTACATGCGCAATCTTGTGTATGTGATTTGTGATACTCTCTGCTGTGTCGTTCGCATACTTCTAAGCGTTTCTTCTACTAGAAATTACTACTTGTTTACGAGCTATAAACTCACCAGCTATAAACTACAGATGCACGTTTATAGCTTCTCGCATAGCATTTGCGCGTGTATATGTGAGTGATACTTCCACCGATGATTGCATACTTTTGTGAGTATCTCAGATATATGCATGTGTTTGTGCATATCTCTCCGCTTCTTGTATGTACATATGTGTAGACATAATGATTGATTTGTTTATGTAGATTGAAGAGACTGCTTAGTATCGGCTTAGAGATGATAGTATGCCTTAGGGTTGCTAATATTCGTCACAATATATGTAGCCATTGTGTACAATAATACCAAGTGTGCCAACTAAGCGATAAATGTCAAAATTACAAACAGCCTCGCATTTCCAAAAATAATAACAAATGAATGTTTTCAATAATGAATGTGATATTTTAATTAATTTTAAGCATTTGGCATTGATCGCCTTGTATGCTGATATGTATTGCATCAATATATGGCGAAAAAAAGTTTAATATTCAAAATTTTATATTTCGAAAACAACGAGTTTTGGCTAATGAATATTTACCCAAGTTGAAAAATAAGCTGCTCACTCGATATAGAAAAAGTTTAAACAAAATACAATGACCGTTTTTTTGAAATATTAATTTTTGAAAAAAAAGTTATAAATTTTTACTAAATACTAAAAAAAATTTTTTTAACTATATGCCATTGTTTATAAATTTATATAAAATTAAAACTAATAACGAACATTTCAAAGAAAAAGTCATGAGAATCGGTTAATTTTTGACAAAATTATTGTATGTTGTAATTCATTGCATCAATTAATGGGGGAAAAAATTTTTAATATTCAAAAATTCGTATCTCGAAAACAACAAGTTTTGGCTAATAGGCATTTAGCCAAGTTGAAATATTAATTGTTCACTCAATATAGAAAAAGTTTAGACAAAAAAATAACCTTTTGTAAGAAATTAATTTTTGAAAAAAGTCAGAAATTTTTACTAAATACTAAACAAACATTTTTTTTAAACTATATGCTATTGTTTATAAAGTTATATAAAAGTAAATATAACAGCGAACATTTCAAAGAAAGAATCATAAGAGTATGTTAGTTTTTGTCAAAGTTATTGACAGTTGAAAAAATAGGTGAATAAAATACCGATTGCATTTTATGGAATTCAGTTGCCGATAAATCCGAAAAAAAATTTGTTTAAGGCAAAAAAAAACACGTGTTTCATTATTTTGACCAAAGAACAATATACTAAAATTTCATAGAAATCAAAAATCATGTCCGCAGAAAAAAAGGGGATAATATCAAATTGTTACAGCTTTTGTTTAAGTTTTTAAACTCATATTGTATTTAAAAGTTATTTAATATAACATACCCAAAAAGGTAAAAACCCAAACCTAAACGTGTTTGGAAGATGAGCTACATATGGAAAGGTAGTCATCCAGTTGCGTTATTCCATCGTAATATTTCTCACAGGGCACCATGGTTCAACACTATACAGGTTGGCTCATCTGTAAAGCAACAAAATATGTCTGTTCAAATTGTCAAAATCTGTGTATTGGTGTTGGTGCGAATAAAACTTAGCAGTTTTTGTATGTGTAAGTAAAATGTTGCCAATGTGTTGGTTTCATTTTGAGTTTGCCATCTCCTTTTGACAATCCCTTCGACCATGCAATGACATAAATAAAATCAGCTGATGAGATGAGCCAACTGTACATAATTGAACCATGCAGGGCACCTTAAAGCTGGAGACATTGGTGCTTTATCGGTAACCGTATCGGTAACCTTTTAACAGCTGATTCGACCAACCTTATGAGAATCAATGCAATCGATTATTGCTACCGCCAAGGTCGTAACCGTGTCGTAGCAAACCAATTGGTTTTTGGTTTACTGTCGTAACGATAAACAGCTGATAACGTTAGGGATACGACTACAGCGACACCAATGACTCCCACTTAAGCGCCAAATACACGACACGAACATTCCCGCGAACATTCCCGATATGTCATGTTTCTGCGACCTTTTCTGTCGTGTATGGTGGTGTTTGCCAGTTCGCGCAAATGTTCGCCAAGAAACAAAATATTTTAATTTTTGGCGAACATTTGCGCGAACTGTTCGTGCGTGTATGGCGAAATAGCTCATAATCGTAGTAATTTCTGAACGGAACAGACGTGCGCGGAAACGTAAAATGGACAATAAAAATTTTCTGAGTGAATTTATTGAAATGTATAAATTTTTTTTACGCTTAATTGCCACAGCGAGCTATATTGCTGCAGCACAATTGTTGTCCGTATTCATCGCTGTCTGAAAGAGAAATAATGTTCCGCCAAAATTTCGTATGGTGTATGGCCAAAGCTGCGAACAAGATTGCGGAATGTTCGCGGAAATGTTCGTGTCGTGTATCTGGCGCTTAACCTTTTAACAGCTGATTCGACCAACCTTATGAGAATCAATGCAATCGATTATTGTGGCCGCTAAATAAATATTTGCGCGAACTGGCAAACAACACCATACACGACAGAAAAGGTCGCAGAAACATGACATAACGGGAATGTTCGCGGAAATGTCCGTGTCGTGTATTTGGCGCTTAAGGTCGTAACCGTATAGCCAACCAATTGGTTTTTGGTTTACCGTCGTAACGATAAACAGCTCATTACGTTAGGGATACGACTACAGCGATACGACATACGGCACCAATGACTCCCGCTTTAACATTTTTCCGACATCCGCGCGCAGTGTTCGTTCATTCGTTGCTGTCTCGCTAAAGGGCTACGGCGATTAACAACGCGATTGACTGAATTTTTGTATGGGTGCGTGTCGGGTATTTTACGCTTGCCCCGCGACTATCAAGTAAAAAACCATCAATCAACATTTGCATTGAAAACCCGTAGCGTTCGGACATGAATATGTCATCGGATGATGATTTTTTTTACTTGCAGCTACAGCAGTTTTATTAAATAAAAAGAGTGATAAAAAGAAATTGTGGAAGAAAAGCTTGTACGCAAAACGTAATACATTAGCTGTATTTCGTTGCAAACTATTACAATTAAAACACTAGCTAGCTTACCGAATTGCATGGAAGGCAACAACAAAAAGTAATCGAGTTGAGTTGGCTAAGCGGTTTCAACTGAAACCGCTTAGGTATTTGTCGACCTGATTGATGTTGTTGTTGTTGTTGTTGTAGCGATAAGGTTGCTCCCCGAAGGCTTTGGGGAGTGTTATCGATGTGATGGTCCTTTGCCGGATGCAGATCCGGCACGCTCCGGTACCACAGCACCAATAAGGTGCTAGCCCGACCATCTCGGGAACGATTTATGTGGCCACATTAAACCTTCAGGCCATCCCCTCCCTCCCCACCCCCAAGATCCATGAGGAACTTGGGGTCGCCAGAGCCTCGTCTGTTAGTGAAACAGGATTCGCGGCGGATAGGTGAGGTTAACAATTGGATTTGGAGAAGCTATATATTGCGCTGGCAACCTGAAGGGTTGCGCTACACACCCCTTGAATCTGGTATTTTAGTCGCCTCTTACGACAGGCATACCTACCGCGGGTATATTCTGACCCCCTTACCCGCTGGGGTCGACCTGATTGATAGTGTTGTATGGTGTTGCATAATCAAAAATAGATATCAGTAGCGGCAGTAGTGACGATATCAGTAGCGGCAGTGGTGACGGTAGCGGCAGAGGTGACAATACTAGTAGCGGCAACTGCATTGGGAGTAACTTCAGCAACAGCGGTATTATTCTGGGCGGCAGTGGTTACAATATCAGAGGCAGCATTATTATCGTTAACAACGATGGGTAGATTGCTTGCTCCATCTCCAATTACGTCCTGCAAAAGTCGGCGCAATTAGGCGTTTGTAGCCGTAGATGGAAAATCCACCCCAACTCATTAAGCGAGATCAATAGTTGATTTCGAGCGGCCATAATATTGTTTTATATAAAATAATTGATTTGTCGATTTAGAGCTTCACACCTGAGATGAAAACTTCTGTTTTTCTTAGCGATTGCGCTAGATTTATTTCCGCAAGTTAAAAACACGAGTTTTGGATTTCTCTCTTCAACCGGAAGTGTTCTTCCTCTTCTTCTTTTATTTCTTCTTTATTTTCAGAGTTGCATTATCTTTATGTTTCAACCACAGGGTTGTTACAATATAAAATGACCTGTTTTGTAATACATGGTTGTTACACAGTGGTTAACTTACATTCTATTTTGCGATCTTACACTTCTTAATTCTTTTTTTTTAATTATGCAAAGTGAGCATTTAATTTTTTATATAATTTTTCTTTTAGTGTTTTGAATTCTTATAACTGGCAGTGATGCGCATCCGTTGTTACCCCTTTCGACCATATCCGTTTAATTTTCGACATGAACAATAAATGGCCTAGACAGTCTTAAATGAGTAGAAAATATAGTACCGCGTCGGACGCCGCCGCGCCGATATTTTTGACATTCGGCGGCGGCGTGAAAAAAACGACGAAAATCGGAGGCGGCGTTTATCGGCGGCGTGTATCTCTAGTGTATAATAACAAATTCTCAATTTTTCAGCCTTGTATATGTAGTGGTGCCCACCACTGATCATGAGGTTTCAATAGAATTAAATTATTACCTCACTAGCAATGGCATTCAAGAAGTTATGGAGTGAAATAAGTATGTATCTCCTCCTCTACGAAGTGTCTAGCACGCATCTACGCCAAGGAACTCCTGATTCACAGATAAGTTCTTACGGAATAATGAGCTACAAATACTTAAAAGGTTCGACTTGGCATAGGATCAAAAACGGTTCTAGTCCCAGGGGGTTCTAATTTCATATTCGATAAAAGCTTGTCCAAACGGGCAAATGAACATACTCTAATGATCCTGAGGATGACTTCAGACTGAAGTCGAAATATATATGTACGAAAAATAAAATTGCATACTAATAAATAAATTGTGGTTTCTCCTCAAACATTCTCGGAGCGCTCATAACTTAGGGATCCGATATGAGTCCGAAATACGTGAAGAATATGAGCCTCAGAAATATGGACATATAGGAGTCTTTTGTGACTCCGATATGATGTAAACTATGAACTATGTATATGCCAAGGGTGTTCAGCAAACAAAGCAACTTCGGGACAAATATTCATATATTATTTTGAAAAAATGTTCTTTATAATGTGTCTTGCTGTTTACATTTTAAATTGGCATGGACGCTTCCAATCATCTCCGTAATGATCGGTATTTTAACAATGTATGTATTTCGAGAAAAACTACCTCCGTGGAATGCCCTGGTTGGTCTGTTGAGCCCGTGTTTTTTTAATAACGGCTGACGTCCGTATGCTCTACATTTATGGGTTTCCTGCGAAATTCCTGTTTCGCAGCCAATATTGAGGATATGCGTCCCCATTTTTAATGCCATTCTTCCAAAATCCGCCCTGATCTAGCCAATCGAATTCCTTATATCAAGCTTGTATATGACTCCCAAAAGAGTCATATAAGAAGCAAATTATGAGCTTTTTATGAGCCTATTAGGAGTATTTAGGCTCATAAAATGTATGAAATTAAGCTCATATCGGTCGACCATCGCAAGAAGGGAAATAAATTCATTCCGGACTCATAAATGAGCTCATGAGCGTAACCGATCGGAATTAGGACTCCGTTCTGACTGCGAATGTTTGTTGCGTTTATTTAAATTTGCTTTTTTGAGCAAAAGGATATTAACTTTCACCAAAATAGCTAAATATCCTTATTTCACCATATGTCTTTGCTTGCAAGTAAAATTTAATATATTTTAGTGGGAATATGAGCGCGCCTAGAGTCCGCTAGATACTAGTCTTGGCGTTTACCGCTTTGCTAGAATGGGACATAAAACCAATGAAGACTATTTTGAAAGCTATCACGTAAAATTTCAAAAAAAAAAACAAACATTTTTAATGGTTACTATCAAATAAAATAATTAAAAAATTTTTTTAAGTTAAACGCTTTTATTGAAAACAATACTTACATGAAGTAATAGTAATACTAAAAGCTAGAAAATAATTAGGTAGGGCCTATGTACTAGCCATCACACTCCTCATCAATCTAGGGCGTTGATCAGACAATTAAATAAAAGCGTTGGGCGCGTGAAATTTCTAAAAATGTGAGGCGTAGCATAACCTGATTAAAGTTCAGTTGGTCTTATATATGACTATCAATAGAAATTTGACGCGTCCAACGCTTTTATTTAATTGTCTGATCAACGCCCTAGATTGATGAGGAGTGTGATGGCTAGTAACTAGGACCTATCTAATTATTTTCTAGCTTTTAACTTACAAATTTTTTTAATTATTTTATTTTCAAGTTTTTAGTCTTTATTTAATTACCTATTATTTCTTATTCTATTTAGTTCATTTAGTGACTCATTATTACAAGGACTCTTTCCTGACAATTTGTTACAATCTAAGTCCTCAATACATAATCCTTCCAAAGACTTTACTCGACTCTGCGCCACGTATGCTTGTCCCTCCTCCAACTCCAAATATTTTGATGTCACTTCTCCCGGACTGTATGTAATATTTGTTCCAAATATCAGCCAAATCGGACATGATAGATCGCTTTCTATTCATGTATGTATTATGTTTTCCAAATGTGGACCAAATCGGACCACAAATACGATTTTTTTGAATATCTCGATCTTTGCGTCACCCAGCGGCGATTTTTTTTTCATAGGTTGCTTTCTATTCTTGTATGTATTATTGTATTATGTGTACCAAATATGAGCCAAATCGGGCCACAAATATGATTTTTGTGAATATCTCGATCCTTGCGACACCTAGCGGCGATTTTTTAATAGGTCGCTTTCTATTCTTGTATGTATTATGTGTTCCAAATATGAGCCAAATCGGACCACAAATACGATTTTTGTGAATATCTCGATCCTTGCGCCACCTAGCGGCGATTTTTTTCTTATTATTGCATTGTCATCGGGTTCTGAACTATATTCCAAGTTTCAAGCTTGTAGCTTATCGGGAAGTTACTTAAATTTCAATTACAAAATTCGTACCAGCCAGCCAACCAGCCATCCAACCAACCAGCCTGTCAAGTCAAGCTAAATAAAACCGTTTAAAAACAGCTCCACTACTTTTATGCGTATCAATGAGTCAATGAATGAGAACGCCTAATACAGACAAAGTAATTCATCAGCATTAATAAGCGTTTTATCGTCTAGGCGCCAATTATCCCTCTTTCGCAATACAGATGTAAATCGCGAGCACTATGGGACAAAAAATATTCCTCCATCTGCCTTCCCCAACTCAGTGGAAGTCGTCATCTTCCTCTGATTGTAAATACGATTGGTGATAGAAATACTTTCGGAATCGGACGGCCTTTATTCATTCGCATACCTAGCAGCAAAGCTTTTGGGCCTTGAGAACCTAAAAAAGAAAGATCGTAACTTAAAGGCCGTATCTCTGTGAAGTCAATAATAAAGTCGTATTTCAGGATTCTTTTCACAATTCGTTAACTGATTAAAATGCTAAACTATACTGATTTACCAAGTTTATGTCATCTACGAATTGTAAATAGAGAGCTGAAGGCCTTAGTTGCCATTGCTCCTATTAAAAATCGCTAGCTTATAATTATACTCAGCTGAGCAGAGCTCACAGAGTATATTAACTTTTTTCGCATAACGGTAATCCGTAACGGCATAAACTAATCGAGATAGATATAGACTTCTATATATTTAAATGATCTGGGCGAAAAAAGAAGCTTATTTAGCCATGTCCGTCCGTCCGTAAACACGATAACTTCAGTAAATTTTGAGGTATCTTGATGAAATTTGGTATGTAGGTTCCTGGACACTCATCTCAGATCGCTATTTAAAATGATACGAAAAATGAAAAAAAAATGCCATAATTCTATACCAAATATGAAAAAACGGATGAAACATTGTAATTGGATTGGTTTATTGACGCAAAATATAACTTTAGAAAAAACTTTGTAAAATGGGTGTGACACCTTCCATATTAAGTAGAATAAAATGAAAAAGTTCTGCAGGGCGAAATCAAAAGCCCTTGGAATCTTGGCAGGAATACTGTTCGTGGTATGACATATATAAATAAATTAGCGGTACCCGACAGATGATGTTCTGGGTCACCCTGGTCCACATTTTGGTCTATATCTCGAAAACGCCTTCACATATACAACTAAGGGCCACTCCCTTTTAAAACCCTCATTAATACTTTTAATTTGATACCCATATCCTACCAACACATTCTAGAGTCACCCCTGGTCCACCCTTATTGCGATATCTCGAAAAGGCGACCACCTATACAACTACCGCCACTCCCTTCTAAAACCCCCATTAATACCTTTAATTTGATACCCATATCGTACAAACACATTCTAGAGTCACCTCTGGTCCACCTTTATGGCGATATCCCGAAATGGCGTCCACCTATAGAACTATGGCCCACTCCCTTTTAAAATACTCTTTAATACCTTCCATTTGATACCCATGTCATACAAACACATTCCAGGGTTACCCTAGGTTCATTTTCCTACATGGTGATTTTCCCTTATTTTGTCTCCAAAGCTCTCAGCTGAGTATATAATATTCGTTACACCCGAACTTAGCCTTCCTTACTTGTTTTAATTGTAAGTTAGCAATCACTAATAATAGATAAGTTAAATTTAAAGTTTTTTTTGACTAGGATATAGTCGATATATGAATTTTATATATATCGTATTAGTAGTAAATATATTTATTTTGCAAAAAAAACCAGATACAGAGTATGACTTATGCTATTGCGTACATCGAAACACTTAAATAAATAAAGTAGATACTAGCGCCAATAACAGAGTATGTTCTGTATCGCACCACGTTGTAACGAATTCTAGGGATTTCTGATAATTATACACACATTCTGCTAAAGGTCGAATCGCTGAATGTCGAATAAATAACTACAATATTCAGTATTGCAAAATGGTCTTCGTTTAGACTAATTTTTGTGTAGTACAGTTTTATACTTCACTATCACGTACTTCACAAAATTTAATTTAATTAAATTTATTTATTATTACAGCTGTTTAGGCCTAAAACTTAAACTACTAAGCACAATTCATTATTATATCATTTATTTCTATTGAATATTGTAACTGGTCCATTATCGTATTAACAAACGCAACCCTGCGTATTGCTGAATATTTGCCTTATTTCTTGTATTTCGTATTGCTGAATATTTATCATATTTCTTTATGTATTCTATTTCACTCGTTCAATTTATTCGTTGTTAACTATTCTTTGTAACTTATAAGTTAAACGTACGCTCAAGACTTTAAATTAAATGTTCATTTTAAACCATGGCGGAATGATACAAGGTGGCCGCATCGAACAGCTAATTATAACCTTTTTTTATTTGATTTGATACATCAACTTCCGGCGCAGTACGATTTTGACATTGGTCCATCGAATTTACAAAAACAAAGTACATGGAATTCTTATTTATGTATGTAGGTATGTCACCACGCTGCCACCTTGTATCGTTCCGTCATGTTTTAAACTAGCAAAACATATATTTTTTACTTGCCAGTAGCATCAATGACATAAGTTTACACTTTGCGTCCAAATTAACTTGTCCATTGTGACAATAAATTGAAAATTGCCGAAATTTACACACGCAGTTAGCGTTCTAAATAATTCAAAACGTCGCAGTCAGCGTCGCAACCGTCGCCACTTGATTCATGCTGAACGCCAGTCAGTCAAGTCTATTCGTTCGAAGTTGCCATAGTCGTGTTGAAGCACGTCAGATCGTTTAATTTACAAACGTCGCAACCGTCGGCACTGAATTCATGTTGCATGCCAGTCAGTCAAGCCTATTCGTTCGAAACTGTCGTAGTCGTGTTGAAGCACATCAGCATAACAGCAAATAAGTCTCTTTGTTGTAGTTGGTTGCAATAGATACATAACTCGTCAACATTTGTTGTTGAAAATCAAATTAACCGTCAACATTTGCCCCATCAAATACTCGCTACTTTATTTTTCATTGAAACAAACAATTGCAACAGGCAAGTGCATTTTCGCGTTCATAAAACTTCACATAAATGATACAAGGAACAAATCAAAAGAGAATAAATTGACCAATGGAAATTCGGAGGAAGAGGAGCATTTAAACGAAACAATGGTTAAAAAGAATAATGCCACTGGAGAAAGCGCATCAGCACAAATTTCACAACAAGAATTGACGGCGTTGTTAGCCAGCATAAGTTCCCTGCAGGAGTCAGTTAGCGAATTACGTCGTGACCACGCGTGATTGCGAATGGAAAGAGATAATGCCGCCGCAGCTAATCTTCCAGCTGGTTCATCTGCCATAACATTGACATCATCTGCAAATGCTTTAAACAATTTAGCGCTGAGCTCTACCAGCACTGTTGATTCAACCAGCGTATATACCATTCCTCATTGCAAGTACTCCGCAACGACTACCAAACAATCATCAGAATTTATGTCATACCAAACTACTTTAGGCACAGCAAATTATTTCCCCCTCTCCTGTCACCACAACCGTCGCCGGTGTTTCACCAGTAACACAAATTGCCTATCACCATCAATTGCCATATCTAGGATCCATGCCGAATGTTCCTGTGAACCTTTGGAACACACCGCAACCGAGCCAATATTTACCATCGCTGCCTACCTTGCAGGCCGCACAACCACAGGTGTATCAGCCAGGAGCTGAGCAATATCGAGGAACAATGACATACGTGGAAAATGCAGCTGCTAAACTCTGTACCTTGCCTATTTTCAGTGATGATCCGGAAGACTGGCCATTATTTAAAGCGAGTTACGTTGACACCACCAGAGAGTTCGGCTACAATAACAAGCAAAATTTGATACGATTGCAGAAAGCGCTGAGTGGAAATGCCAAGCAAAAGGTTTCGTCACTGCTAATTTTTGCAGACGAGGTGTCACATGTTTTAGATGAGCTGGAATTTAATTTCGGACGTCCTGAGTTACTGTTACGTGTACAGATGTAAAAGATACAACAGTGCCCAGTTATAAATGAAAGAAATATTGAACAAATAGTTGACTTTTCAAATAAGGTACGCAATATAGTGGCGTTTTTAAAGTCTTCCAATGGCCATCATCATTTAATGAGCCCTATGCTATTGGAATTACTCGTTCTTAAGATGCCACCCTCGAGGCAGTTCGAGTGGAGTCGTCAAATCCTGAATATATCACATTCTAATCTTCAAGTTTTTTCTGATTGCTTAAGTGAATTGGCGAAAGTTGTTAGTCTGATGCCGTCAATTTATACAGCCCTTCAACCTCCGGAATGGGTCGCCAACAAAACAACAGACGTCACACCAGTCTTCGTCCCGTCAGTCAAACTCTGGCCCTATCACATCGCGTGGAATGTTGTACACTTCCGAATCAGGTGAGTCCAAAGCCGTAACGACCTGTGTTAAATGCAATCAAGAGCATCAGCTAGAACTTTGTGGTCAATTTAAAACATTGTCGGTATTTAAAAGATGGGAGTTCGTTAAACAACGCTCCCTTTGTTTTTCTTGCCTCAAAGCTGGCCATAATTTAAGTAACTGCCAATTTAAAAGGGTATGTGGTATTGATTCTTGTCGACGTATGCACAACGAGCTGCTCCATAATTCAGAGCCAGCACCTGCTGCAGCTAAATTGAATGTTTCCACAACACAAGAAAACGCACATATTTTAAATACGTCAATAAATAAGACCACTGCATGCCTATTCAAAGTCATTCCAGTCATTGTTAATGGACCTAAGGCAATTGTTAAAATCTACGCAGTGATGGATGAAGGGTCATCAGTCATACTTTTGAAAGAAAATATTGCCAACATCTTAGGTGTTCGAGGATGCATCGCACCACTCACATTGCAGTGGTACAAGGAAAAACAAACTACAGAGAAGTCACGCATGGTCAATCTAGAAATTTGTGGTTTAGATTCAGCATCGTATCATCTTAAGAATGTACGAACAGTGAAACACCTCGATCTGCCGACGCAGTCGTTTCGCAAAGGTGCGCATGAACATTTGGTACATTCATGTGTAGCAGATTATGAAAACGTGAAGCCGTCATTGTTGATAGGTCTTGATAACATCTTTTTATGTACACCTAATGATACGATTGATTCCGGACCGGACCAGCCTATCGCAGTGGCCACCAAATTGGCTGGCGTACGGACCAGTAGGATCAGTCAGTACAGCCAAGATGCTCCATGTGTGCCAGTCCGTCAGAGAAAATCACTTACATCAGCTTGTCGCGGACTGTTGAAAACTTTGGTGTCAAGCATTCAAACGCGACTTTGGAGTCAAATGAAATCAGCCGTTCCAGGCGCATTCTGGAAGAAACCACCATATATCTTGTGAATCGTTATGAAGTAGGATTGCTTTGGCGCGAGGACCATATCCAACTGCCCCTCAGCTATGATATGGCCAAGCGAAGATTAATTAGTGTCTAAAACAAACTGATGAAAGATGCCAGCTATGCCGCCACCTTCAAAGCAGAAATAACAAATTATATCGATAAGGGATATGCACACCCGTTAACAATGCATGAAGCACCGCACCATACATCTACGACTTGGTATTTACCTCATTTCGGTGTAATAAACCCCAACAAGCCGAATTAGATGCGCATCGTATTGATGCAGCTGCTGTTGTGGAAAATACATCACTGAACTCTACACTATTGAAGGGACCAGAACATGCTCAATCATTAATGGCAATTATGTACAAAATTCGCCAACGTAAAATTGCTGTCGCTGGGGATATCGAGGCCATGTTCTCCCAAATAAAGGTTAGACCGGAAGACATGAATGCGCAACGATTTTTATGGAGGGATGGCAACCAATCCGAGCCTATACGAGTATACGTAATGTCGTCCATGATATTTGGTGCAACTTGCTCACCATGTTGCGCTGAGTACGTGAAAAATAAAAACGCTGATCAGTTTGTGCAATCCATGCCGCGTGGTGCCAAAGCAGTGATACACAACACTTACGTAGACGACCTGGTCATCAGTCTCGACGATGAGCAAGAAGCGGCCGAAGTTGTTAATGAAACTATAGTTATCAATGCCAGAGCAGGATTTAACTTGAGACATTTTGTATCCACTGCCAAGCAACTGCAACAACAGTTAAATGGACACACCATAGCCGAATCAAATTTCGTCAATATGGACCAATAACAGACCGACAAAATTCTTGGTATGTATTGGAACAGCAATAACAATGTTTTGGTATTTCATTTTATGTTCTACAAAATATGTCGAGACGTTATCGATTGTGTACGTGGTCCAACCAAACGAGAACTACTTGCCATCGCCATGTCTATCTATGATCCGTTTGGAATTCTGGCGAATGTTACCATTACCGTCAAAATACTTATCCAAGCTACTTGGAAACAAAGCATTGAATGGGACGATCCTTTACCAGCGGAGCTTAACAAACAGTTGGCAATATGGTGGTCATCCTTTCAGAATGTGGAGCAGTTCGCAGTGCTCAGATGCCTCTCACCCCGCTACTCAACGGCAGGCGAAATACAGTTACACATCTTCGTAGATGCAAGCGACACAGCTTATGCTGCAGTGGAATATTTAAGAATCAAGCAAAATGGCAGTATCGACGTCGCATTTTTGCCCGGAAAATCGCGGTGCGCCCCCAAACGAGAAATTCCGTTCCACGATTAGAACTGCAAGCCGCTGTGATGGGTAGAGCCGTTTAAAGAGTTCCATAGAAGAGTGTCTTGAGCGAAAAATGCACAGTATAACGTTTTGGAGTGACTCTAAAACCGTATTACTATGGATTCGTTCTAACACGCGAAATTTCAAACAGTTTCTCGCCAATCGTATTGCGGAGATACTAAACAACACCGCACCCTCATAGTGGCGGTGGATACCATCGGCAATAAACGTAGCCGATGCCGCAACAAAAATAATGTCACCACCCATACTCCAATCAGATTCACCGTGGGTAAAAGGTCCCAAGTTCCTACATGTCAGCGAAGACATGTGGCCGGAGGAACCCTTGCACATGCATTCTGAGCACTGCGACAAAGAAGAGACGCACAAATGTTTGCTGGTCACAGCCAAAAAGGTAAAGCACATTGTGGAAATTAGCAAGTTTTCGTCATATTTGAGACTGTTGCGAGTTATTGCCTGGGTTAAACGTTTTGTGGATAATGTAAAGGCTAAACAGAGCAGACGCGGAGAACTTACAGCAGAGGAACTGACTGAGGCCGAAATCTACCTTTGCCAAAAGGGCCAACATGAAGTTTTTTCATAAAGATATCTACGCTCTACAAAATAACCAATCTGTGCCGAAGTCTATCGCACTATACCAGCTTACCCCGAAGCTCGATGAAAAGGGTATCCTACGGGTGAACGGCAGAATCGATGCAGCTTACTGTCTTCCATACTCAGCTCGAAACCACATTATACTGCCGAATGGTCTAGCCCTCTTAGTAACGGACTACTACCATACAAAACGTCATCATCATAACGATCAACTTATAATCAACGAAATGAGACAGCACTTCTGGATACCCCGGTCCCGTCATCTATTGAAAACTGTTAAAAGAAACTGTCCTGTGTGTATTAAAAGTAGCGCTAAACCTATTGTGCCGCGGATGGGTCAATTGCCACCGGACCGCCTTACGCCCTATGTGCGCCCATTTACATATGCGGTGTAGATTATTGTGGGCCATTCCTTGTCGCCATCGGCCGACGTCGTGAAAAACGCTGGGTAGCGCTATTTACTTGCCTGAGAACACCAGCCATCCATATAGAAATCGCTGAGGACTTATCAACCGATGCCTTCATTATATGTATGAGAAACTTTGTTAACCGTAGGGGCGTGCCCTTTCGTTTGAGAAGCGACAACGGCACCAACTTTATTGGGGCCCAAAAGGTACTGGAAAAGGATCAGCAAATCTTTGATTTCGACGCAATATAACAGGAGGCCGCTAAAAATAGAATTGAATGGGTTTTCAACTGCCCAGTTCATCCTGCCGCTGGTGGATGCTGGGAGCGTCTGGTGCAATGTGTTAAACGCATATTACAAAGAGTTCTCAAAGACGAAGCACCACGCGTCGAAACATTGCGAATCGTGCTTATCGAAGCTGAAAATATAATAAACAGTCGTCCGTTGACAGACATCCCAGTGACGCCCGACAACCCTGAACCATTGACACCAAATATTTTTTTATTAGGTGGCCTGAATTGGACACAGACACCACCTGCCAGTGAGGAGAATGTCTGTTTAGGTAAACAGTGGCGTATAGCACAAAACTTAAAAAACCGTTTCTGGAAACGGTGGATATCAGAATATTTGCCCCAATTGCTCCTTCGGCAAAAATGGCGTGAAGAAGTTCGACCGTTGGTGTGTGACTCACAGCTCCCAAGAAGTCAGTGGCAAACAGGCCGCATAACCGAAGTCATTACCGCAAAGGATGGTCAGGTGAGGAGCGCAACGGTGCGAACAAGCCACGGTATCCTGCGAAGACCTGTAAGCTAGCCGCTTTAGCGCTGTGAATCCCCATGGATTCACGGAGGGGTGGAGTGTAACTGGTCCATTATCGTATTAACAAACGTAACCCTGCGTATTGCTGAATATTTGCCTTATTTCTTTATTTCTTGTATTTAGTATTGCTGAATATTTATCATATTTCTTTATGTTCTTCTATTTCACTCGTTCAATTTATTCGTTGTTAACTTTTCTTTGTAACTTATAAGTTCAGTTAAGTACTGGACGCCAACAAAGTGTAAGACGCTCAAGACTTATAAATTAAATGTTCATTTTAAACTAGCAAAACATTTATTTTTTACTTGCCAGTAGCATCAATGACAAATATCCTGTTGGAATGCCATGTGATTCCGATCAGCATATTTACTGGCGTGACAAACGGACGAGTCTGGGAGCCACTCATTTAAGGAAGGTTGGAGAGGACGCGTTTCTAATCCTCCAGTGCTTCCAGCTTAAGGCAACAAAAGCGTGTTTAAAATCTAACTGATTACTGATTCCTCAGCTTGTGCTGCTTTTATACTCTCGGTTTTCTCGATCGCCCATTTCTCCTAAGGTCTAGTCATTTCGCGAACATGGGTTCGAAAACAGTTGTATCTCATGCTTGGTTACCCAGCTATATATGTACATGTATATTTGTAGTTTATGCTTTTCTTCTAGCCATATGTGTGTGGATGTGTGAGTACAACTTCTGCTCTTAGCTGATGACTACATTTGTGTATGTGAGATATCTCTTCACTTCGAGCTGCTAGTTATGTGTGTGCATGTACATAAGTTTGGCTGCTTGCTGTATTTGTTGTTGTGATTATTTACTAACAGACAAATTTTCCGATCCAACCGCTGCTAGCCTCTCCAAATGAACCACCCTTCTATTTCGTGGTTTCCCAATTGTTTGTATGCGGTAGACGGCATTACAGATCCGCTTCACAACTTTGTACGGGCCTTCCCAACTGCACCGAAGTTTAAATGGAACACCTTGCTGCC
Source organism: Eurosta solidaginis (assembly GCF_040869045.1). Classification (NCBI taxonomy): domain Eukaryota; kingdom Metazoa; phylum Arthropoda; class Insecta; order Diptera; family Tephritidae; genus Eurosta; species Eurosta solidaginis. The sequence goes on along the minus strand of NC_090321.1, from coordinate 285,559,671 downwards.
GGTTAGGGTTGTATAACAGTACCAAATCTCCCTCCAAGAAACCTTCCGAATTGTTGTTCACGTCGTACTTGTGTTTCATCTTACTACTCATTAACCTGGTTCATTGCCTCACACTCTGTTGTTTGGCCACTGGAATACTTCGAAGAGGTTGAGCTTGACGGATTGGCTTTGCATTATCAGTATCGTTCTGACGTTTCATACCAGTAGTTTGCCCTGGCTTGAAGCGACCCTTGTATTCTTTCCAAGAAATTCTTTCCTTCGTTTTAGTGCATCCATTTTAGCTTATCAATGCCAGTGTTCTTTCCGCAGGTACATTTGGTATTGATTTGTGTGTTCCATTCGTTCCAACAATCTGCACTCGCTTCTTGCTGAGTCCCTTCTCAAAACTAAAGTTAAGTAGCACATCCTTCTTCTTATAGCGCATAATCCTTCTCTGCATATCGATCCTGATGGCATAGTCAACTAAGAAGTCCACTCCCAATATGACTCCACAACGATCTCTGCCACAACGAATTTGTATAGAACCGTGACCTTTATTTATTTTATTTATTTATCAGTCCACAAATAAACAATTATACATTAATTAAATACATTAATTCACAGATATAATACACGATATAAACAACAATAGCAGTCATCAATTTTAAAGTAATATTTAAAAAGTATTTAATTAAACGCTTGACAATTTCAATTCAAAACTTAGAAGTAAGCAGAAGTTAAAATGTTGTAAATGTGTTAAAATGTATTCATGAAGGAGCTATTAAGTAATAATTTATGAAATTGACAATAGAACAAATTAATAGTAGATAAAGTTTATACAGAATAGAATTTATACAGAATAAATTTGAGTACATACATATAAAAATAATGATCACAAAACGCAATTTTGCAAACAAGTTTCAAGTAACTGGTACTTCATATTTGATACAGAGGGTTGAACAGTATTATCAGAGACAATATTAAAATAGAGATGTTGCAGGCGCAAACTTCGGTGGAAGGCAGCGGAGCATAACAAAATTCTAGTAGGTCACTTCCACCACATCAAAAACTTTAACACAATTTTTAACATAATTTAAGCACACAAATACACTGATTGGAGTTTTAGAGAGTAAAAGTTAAAATTCTGAACACATTAGCTGAATAAAAAGTGTACAAATAATTGTTAAATAACAAATACAGACAGTGGTAGTTTAACAAATTCTGCTGTGGTAAGTGGTGAATGTGACCTACTAGAATTTTGTGAAGCTTGCTTCACACGATTTTTCCTGCAACATCTCTATTCTTAATATTATCTCTGGTATTATCACGGTTTAGCGTTCTTTGCGTTATTTCAAATTAAAAATTTAATGTAGTTAAAAGGTATTTTTTAATACCAAGAAACGAGTCGCAGACGTCTAAATTTTTACAGTGTTTATTAAAATCATGACAAACAGCGAAGTGTTTCGTGCATTTCATAATTCGGTCTGCATGTAGCTACAAAAATTGATTGAAAATGTCTAGATGGCCTAATTGGAACATTAAACTTACTTTCACCAAGCAAAAATGGACTATTTATCGACTCTCTTATTAATTTAACAATAAATAAGACACCAAGCATCTCCCTGCGGCTCTGCAACGTGGGCAACTGTATTAGTTTTAACCGGCTGCAATAGGGTGGAAGATTTTTAGAAGGGTCCCATGGTAAGTGTTTTAAAGCGAAAAGCAAAAATTGTTTCTGGACCGATTCCAGCTGTCAGAATGAACCTGATAACGCGGATTCCAAATTATTGAAGCGTATTCCAAAGTAGGCCTGGCCAATGATATAAAAAAAGTTTTTGTGACGTATGGGTCATTGAATTCTTTAGACCAACGTTTAACGAAAGCCAAAGTACCTTTAGCGATATTCACGCAAGATTCAATATGAAGTTTAAAATTCAGTTTTGGGTCCATTGTAACGCCTAAATCAATAAAATTAGTGACTTGCTTGATTAAATAGTCGCCAATAACATAATCATGAACTTACATTTTGGTAGGTTTAGTGACATGGCGTTTACAGTCAACTAGACTATTCAGATCAGCCTGAATACTTGCCCTATCCGGGTGAGCGGATAGGCATTATAAGTTTTACATCATCAGCGTACATCAACGGCTTGCAGCGCTTCAAAGCACTAGGAAGTCATTAATGAATAACAGGGACAAACCCGGACCAAGGTGGTTGCCTTGAGGAACACCAGAAGTTACGTTTACGAACCGAGACCAACAAATATTAAGGCTAGGTGCGAGTACGCCTAAATTTTGGGTACCTAAACTAATATTCCACTGGAACTTTCCAGCACTGCAATAATTTAGGAAAAAGCTGTCAAAACTCTGCGAGTTGATTTGTAAACTTAAATTGTTTATTTTGCTAAGAAAATAATAACAATACGGAAAATTTGGTATTTTTGATGCGTTTTCACGCTTAAAAAGAAGAGAGGTCAATTAGGGTCCGCGGTAAGTACCTATCTCAAGATAGCAGTTCAAGAAAATGTAGTGGCTCCGTTTTAAAAGGCTTTTTTCGGGCATAGTGGTGTACGTGCACAATGACCTTTTCCACAATCTCGAATTCAATACTGTGATGTCGGTACGCCTCCAATAACTTCTTTAGGCCAATTAGTAAACTTGGCTGCCAAATATGTTCAAAATGCGGTCCATATTTAAGAAGGATCCCATTCTTGTGTCGTCAACATCAGCTTGAACAAAATTGAGCCCACCGTACAATCGATCGGACCTGAATCGCCGCAGGGATCATCGCTCTATGATCTATGATTTACTTACATTGAAGGACGAGCCATTTATTTGCATATACAATATTGAAAAATCAATACTTTTGTTTATGAAATTTGACATTTGAATTTAGGTTGAAAAGTATGCTCATACAAATTTTAAGTTTTTCTTTTGCACTGCCTTGCCGACAGTTTCCAGTGATTTAGGTCTTTTCTCTATTTAGGTAGAAATTTAGGCAAACTCGCACGCAGCCTAAATATAACTGTTTGCTTTCTTTCCTTCACATAAGAAGAATAAAAGTATAGAATGAAAAACTTTATCAAATTCCTTACTAAAATCAGTATAAATAACATCAGCTTCACAATTAGTCTTAAAACTGGTGGATACAAAGGTTGTAAACCCAAGCAAGTTGGATACCGTTGATTTACCCTTGCAAAAGCCATGTTGGGAAAAGTCATTAATGAAGATACTCTAAAAGCAATCTGTTTTGTGATAATCGATTCAAATAGCTTAGGAATAGTGTTGAGTTTGGCTATTCCTCTGTAATTTATAAAACACGTTCTGCTTCTATTTTTATGCAGTCGTATAATGAATGATTCTTTCCACTTCTTGGGGAATACCCCTTGCTTCAGGGACGCATTGAACACACAGGCTAGAGGTCGATATAAGTATCGAGCATAAGATTTCAGCAGTACCGACGGAATTTGATCCGGACCACTAGAGTAAGACATTTTTAGATTTTCCAGATGAGTTAAAACATCATCAGTACATATATATGGGACTGCCTGAGAATCCAGAGGAGACAATCTGAAAGGATAATTCGATGGCGGGTGATAGGTCTTTGATTAATAAGAATCGAAGAAATCCGCAAACAAATTAGCAATTTCAAAGCTGTCGTGGAAATCTGATCATTTAGCTTCATTGTAGAAGGAAACCCTTTTATCTTCCTTTTCGAATTAACGAAGCTGTAAAACGACTTAGGATTGTCAAAAATTTGGCTTTTAATCCTACTGATATAGTTCTGGTAACAAATTGTGTTCAATGTGTTATATTTGTGGCGTAAAATTGAGTAGGCGGCATAGGCAGTCATTCATACAGAAAGTTTGTAACGTTTGAATGAACGTGTCTTCTGATTTTTCAGGCGTTTCAATTCTTTAGTGCTCCAAGCCGATGATGATATTGCAGTGGTTTCGGACATAGGTATGCATTTTTTAAATATTTCGTATAATACGTTATTAAAATGGGATATACTCCTATCAATATCCCCATCGTACTCAGGCCAATTTATTCTCTATACTTCGAGTATTACTTTAGACCAATTGGCTTTTCTAAACAGAAATCGGTGAGGGGTCTTTCGCACTACGTTGGAGATATGCTCAGATAGATTGTGAGATTCCATAAACATCGCGAGAGCAGGATGATACACATCTTCAGGCAGGGCAAGGGGATCGCATCGATTTACAAAACAATTTGATTCGTCTGAAAAAAATTAAATCCAAGCATTTACCGAATTTATTCTGAATGTTGTTCACTCGAAAGAGTCCAACATCTGCAAACTCGTTTAGGAAATCATAGTGGATAGCACGAGAAGAAGTAGGGACTAGCTTCCCGTCGATAAGACTCCATGTCACACATGGCAGATTAAAATCGCCAAGTACAGTGACAGAATCACAGGCCCTGGCAGTACTGCACACAGATTTCACTATTTAGGAATGATTCAAATATAAGGAAATGTCAGATTGTGGGGGAATGTAGTTGGCTATAAAATATTTGTAGGTTGAGGAAAGTTTTACTCTCACACCAAGAAGCTCAGCATCGTCAAAGTCAGGAAAATGTAGTTCCTTCGCGGAAAACCTAGTGTGAACGGCAATTAACACACCACCAGCTCTGGACAGTCGGTCTTTTCTAAACACTTGAAACGAACTCGATAAAACTTCAGCAATAAATACTGTTGATTTTAACCAAGTCTCAGTAAAAACGAGTACGTCATAAGAACTCTCATGACTCAGTAGAAAAATTTCCGTTAGCTTGGTTTTCAACCCCCTAACGTTCTGATAAAACATACTAAATGAGATATTATTTACGTTTGATAAGACATAATTTAAGTTTGTACCACTTCTGGAGTGTTGCCTGGCAAGTTGTTTGAGGTATTTAAAGTAGCGCGGTCACGGTTCGACTTTCTAGTAAACAAGTACACCACAGAGTGTTTCGGCCAGGAAGTAGAATCGAGTACCCTATCAAAAAATTTGTTAGGAACTAAGATTCCGAAAGAAGAAATCTCTCTCGCAGACTTAATTAAACTTATAAACATTAATATTGCTGTTAAGTTCAACATCAAGCTTGGAGCAAACGTAGTTAAATATATCAGCTTCCGTCAGCGATGCGTGGAGCCGAGATACAAAAATGGACCTACGGGGGGAACAGCAGTCACCTCCCTAGGAGCACCAGGTTCTAAAGCAGCCGATTCAGGAACAGGGGCTTTGTGATCAGGGTTGCGAGTGTGGTTGTTGTAACTGCAGTCGAATCAGTACAGAATTGAGTTGAATAGCATGAATATTAACAGCATCAGAATCATCAGCATTAACAGAATCAGTACTGTTCCCGACAACATTCGCTTTGTTTGTTGAAGCTGGATTCTTGTAAAAAAGCTCACTATTGTTATCAGCAGAAATTGGACTTGCACAAACAGGTGATCGGGCGAGCAAATGGCAATGTATACATGGCTGCATTAGTGTAGGCATGCGCGGTTCCAGGGAGGGAACTTTTTTTGTATTGACTATAATGAAGTATATAATACTAATCTACATAGTAATTTCTTATCACACAACGGATTTTTACAACTTTTTAATTTTTCTTGCTTTTTTACGTTATTATTACATATATTTAAAAAAAAAGTGTTTTTTGATGAAATTTTTTATATCAGCCATCTCTGCAAATAAATCCTTACATTTAAGGTCCAAGGTGAGCATTGTGGACTCCAATGTAGCTTTATGGGATGCCAACAAAGCGTCATAGGCGTTACAAAGCTTGCCGTAAGCATTTAGGCAATCCGTGCACATATAACTTAAGTGGCGGTACTTCGTAAGCAAATTCACGTCCTACTTTGAAAAGTTGCCTTCACAGCAAGAACGATGGTAGACATTTTTGCGAAAGCCACCACAAGGCACAATAAGGGTATCCGAACGCGAAAAATGCTTGTCACACTTGACACAAAACTTATCCATTACACCAGATATTGTAATAGGAAAAATAAATAAATAAAATCTGGACGAAAAGAATAAAAAACAGAGAGCGACGTGTCTTAGTCTGTTCGGCACGAAATTTCAGATCCAATTAAGACTTCACATACCACTTCTCTCTGGATGGTTATACTCGCCACTGACCGTACGCAATCTTGCTTCATGTAATGGCCTTACTCTCCTGTTCACCAAATCAGATCGGATTATGGAATGAGATGCGCCCTATCTATAGTCAGTAAACGTTCCTTGCCATCCACATATCCACTCACGGTGAGACTGCTCGATTTTCTTCCGATTTGTGATACAGAGATATCGCGACATTCAACAGCTGGAGCTAGCTCTCGAACTTTACATCTGGCTCGGTCTTGCTCATCTCCTGCTTTGTACTTAAGACCACCCATGCTGTTGGAACCACTATGGTCAAGACCGCAATGACGTGCAATGTGACCTGGCTTCCGGCATTTGATTACTCTATCACTCCGCTTTTGCGATACTTTCAGTGCCTCCAATATTATGTTCACCCAGTCTGGCCTTTCCACTTCCACACGGAGTGTTTTGAAAGCTGGCTTACACAGAAGCGATGCTGTTTCCTGAATCAGAGTATGTTATACCGTTTCTGCGAATGTAGGTTTTGGGTTTGCGTATGTCGCGGGTGCGTTCGCATTTGCTAGATGGGCCAGCCTTTCAACATCTGACGCAAACTCCTGCAAAATCTCATTAGTTTTTTGGTAACGGTTTTGCAATTCTATTTCATGTATCGGCTTCCTGTGTTCGCTTCCGTATCGCCTTTCTAGAGCGCCCATCAATGTTTCGTTCTCCTTCGGGGATCGTCTGTAGGGTTTCGGCTGCTGGCCCCTTCAATACGAATAAAGCAGCAACTTTATCTTCAGCATTCCAGTTGTTCACTGCTGCTGTCTACTCAAACTGTAGCTTAAAGACCTGGAAAGGAACAGAACCGTCAAAGGATGGTGTTTTTACCTTTGGATTAATCGCTGAAATAGACGGGCGATTAAGTTGCAACTCCTGGATACGACATCTTAACGCGTCTATCTCGACATCAGTGTTGTCATCGAGTTGTAAAATCCTGCTCTTCTAGTTTCGCAAAGAGCTGCGATGATATCTGTCCCGAAATTTGTGCCGACATTTCACATATACGTGCCTCTTGCGCTTCCAGTTGAGATGCCATATAGGTCTTCTTTTTTTCCAATTGTGCTTCAATCTTCGATGTTATGCGGGTCTCCTGTGACTCCTGTGAAACGTGTCTGCTGTACTTCAAGCTGTGCTGACATATCGGTTGATGTTGGTGACGAGATTTGCTTCAGCACTGCTACAATCGCGTTAGTTTCAACACTTGCCAATGGATTCGGAGTCTCTTATCTTTTCCTCCATTTTAGTCGCTGACTCCTCCACATCAGGATGAAAAGTGTGTTCATCCACGTCGATTCTTTCAAATTCCAAAGCTTCTCTTAGTCGTATTTGTAGCTCGGATTTATTGCCAGTATTATTTAGTCCACGGGCTTCCAACTCCGTTGCTGAATTTTCAATTCATTCAACTTGGCCATGTCCTTGTTGTCCTCTGGAATTTATTCATCAACTCCTCTTCTGACACTAATTGTAACGAATTCTGGGGATTTCTGATAATTATATGCACCTTCTGCTAACGTTCGAATCGCTGAACTGTTGAATAAATAACTCCAATATTCAGTATTGCAAAATGGTCTTCATTTAGACAATTTTGGTGTAGTACAATTTTATACTTCACTACCACGTACTTCACAAAAGCGTGTTTAAAATCAAGCTGATTACTGATTCCTCAGCTTGTGCTGCTTTTATACTCTCGGTTTTCTCGATCGCCCATTTCTTCTAAGGTTTAGTCATTTCGCGAACAATTGTTCGAAAACAGTTGTATCTCATGCTTGGTTACCCAGCTATATACATGTTTATTTGCAGTTTATGCTTTTCTTATAGCCATATGTGTGTGGATGTGTGAGTACAACTTCTGCTCTTAGCTGATGGCTACATTTGTGTATGTGAGATATTTCTTCACTTCGAGCTGCTGGTTATGTGTGTGCATGTACATAAGTTTGGCTGCTTGCTGTATTTGTTGTTGTGATTATTTACTAACAGCATAGTGATGATAATATTCGCCACAAAGTGTTAAATAAAATACTACCGAGCTACGAATAATAAGTTCCTAATTTTAAAGCTATCCGCGAGAAACTTGGCCAGAGATTCAGCAGTTAAATCCGTTTAAACTAGCAACCACCTTGGCCATATCTAAAGTTCGTTCTCCAAAGCAAAGGGAACGAATGTTGTTATATATCGGACATACCCAATAAAGTGAAGAACGTCTTCTGTCTCCTGCAAGTTACATACTGTGCCCCCGTGGGACTGGCTGCATATGCACTGTAATCATAAGGGAAATACGAACTTCCGAACGGTACTAGGGTCGGGTAAAGGTCGTTGGTAGTAGACTTCTGAGCCATTTCAAGGAACCTATTTGTATTATACTCAGATTAGCGTTCTAAGAGCGAGGAAGTGAAGGTCTCTATATTAGCTGATGGAAATTGTGTAATGAATGGTAGATTGACGGTGTTAGCAAGTTCTTTCCAAGTGTTTATCCAAGAAATTCCCAGGTTTGCAGTCTCCTCTGCTAGACTAAAGCAACGAGCGATATAGAGCATGTGCAGGCGAAGCGTATGTAAATACAGGGGCTGTATTAGAGGGAAGGAAGACCAGTTTCTTTATGAAAAATCTAAGAAGTTTCTCAACTTGGTCGAATTCGTTAACCCCATACCTGCACGCCGTAAAACATAATGGACCTGGAAGCAGGCTCGAAGATTTTTATTTTCTGCGACAAGCAGATGCGAGGGTTATTGAAAAATCTAAGAAGTTTCTCAACTTGGTCGAATTCGTTAACCCCATACCTGCACGCCGTAAAACATAATGGACCTGGAAGCAGGCTCGAAGATTTTTATTTTCTGCGACAAGCAGATGCGAGGGTTATTAATATTCGCCCGGCGGGTTAGGGGATCAGAATATACCCGCGGTAGGTATGCCTGTCGTAAGAGGCAAAATACCAGATTCAAGGGCTGTGTAGCGCAACCCTTCAGGTTGCCAGCGAAATATATAGCTTCTCCAAACCCAATTGTCAACCTCACCTATCCGCGGCGAATCCTGTTTCACTAACAGACGAGGCTCTGACGACCCCAAGCTCCTCATGGAACTTGGGGGTGGGGAGGGAGAGAATGGCCTGAAGGTTTAATGTGGCCACATAAATCGTTCCCGAGATGGTCGGGCTAGCACTTTAATGGTGCTATGGTACCGGATTTGTATCCGGCAAAAGATCATCACATCGATAACACTACCCAAAGCCTTCGTGGAGCAACCTTATCGCTACAACAACAACAACAACAGGGTTATTAATATAGTTCAGCCACGAGTCCAAATGTTTATTAAAAGATAGTTGACAAGTAAGAAGCGCATCTAAGTATTTGTATTCGTTAACTACTTCAATAACCGGGGGCTCTACCAACTTTCCGAAATACCATGATTTTTGGCTTGTTCAATTTGACAGTTAGTGTACATTGACTACAATAGCTGTGAAGGAAGTAGCTATTCAGGTGATTCCGCAAGCAGGACCAGATCATTTGCGTACATAAGCACCTTCACATTAATATTATTCACCCTGACACTTTATATTTGTATGTGTACATACATATAGATACATATATATATATGTGTTTTTTTTTTCAGAGAAAATGTTTCTGGAGGACCCCGAGTTAGATGATGACCTTCCTATTTCCTATATGTCTCCCAAGGAACTATATGAACACAGCGTAAGAAAAGCAGTAATTATTGCCCAAAGACTGCGTGATTTACGAACTGAAGGAGAGGACAATATTGATACATACACGTAAATTTTATTTATTCGTTCAATGTAAACGTATAAATCAAAACATACATATATATATATATATATTAGTGCTCTTTTTGGCGGTGCGCTTGGTTCAGCGCTCATCAAAGAAGGGAACCCAATGATGCTACATTTTGTGATGTTCGTGCCTACAATAATGGGTCAAGGTACGACAGAACAACAAATTGAATGGTTGACCAAAGCTTGGGATTGTAGTATACTTGGTACTTATGCTCAAACTGAATTAGGACATGGCACCTTTCTACGCGGCTTAGAAACTCGTGCCGATTATGATGTCAAATCACAAGAATTTGTTTTGAACACACCTACTCTCACCGCTTACAAATGGTGGCCAGGCGGCAGTAAGTATTAAAAAAATATTTTATTCCTTTTACCAAAGTGTAATCTATATGTTTCATTTTTAAAGTGGGGCACACTACAAATCATGCCATTGTTGTGGCACAATTATACACTAAAGGCGAATTCCGTGGTCTTGCACCTTTCATTGTTCAATTACGTGATTTAGAGACACATATGCCTCTGCCTGGGATTGATGTTGGTGATATAGGTAATAAAATCGGTATGAAATCTGTAAACAATGGCTATTTGGGATTAAAGAATGTAAGAATACCATTGAAAAATATGCTAATGAAGAATCAAAAAGTGTTGCCGGATGGTACCTACATGGCACCGAAAAACAGTGTACTTACTTACGGGACTATGATGTTTGTGCGGTGTGCTCTAATTCGTGATTTATCGCAAACCTTAGCGAAAGCATCAACAATTGCTATGCGCTATTCGGCTGTTCGTCGCCAAAGCCCCATAGATCCTAAGTAAGTATTGTACATACATATACATCATTACTATGTTCTTTTGTTTCATATCCAGATATTTGTTTTTTGTTGCAGTGCTCCTGAACCGCAAATCATTGATCACACTACACAGCAATTGAAGGTTTTTCCACAAATAGCTAAAGCGATAGTATTTAAAACAACTGGCGAACATATATGGAATATGTACAATAATGTAACTGGCGAAATGGAGCAGGGTAACATGGAACGATTGCCTGAAATGCATGCTCTCTCCTGTTGTCTTAAAGCAATTACTAGTGCAGATTCAGCGGCTGCAGTAGAAATTTGCCGCCTATCATGCGGTGGTCACGGTTACATGGACTGCTCAAATTTTCCTACCATATACGGCATGACAACTGCTATTTGCACTTACGAAGGGGAAAATACAGTTATGTTGCTACAAACAGCGCGGTATTTAGTTAAAGTATATGCACAAGCGTTAAATGGGGAATATTTGGTACCGACAGTTACATATATAGGAGAATCTATTAAGAACAAGAGGTTTGGAGCTTTCGATGGTTCATTAGAGAAAATCGTACAAGCTTTTAAATTTGTGGCAGCAAAGTAAGTTAAGCTATGTATTTATAAATAAAATCCTTATTATACCAATTTAATTTAATGCAATTACATATAACAGTAAAGTACGTATCGCATACGAACGTATGGAAAAATATCGTAAAGAAGGTTACGAACCAGAAACTGCAGCGAATCGGGTTGGAATAGAATTGACACAGGCAGCGGATGTAAGAAACTTCCAAAGTAATTAAGCAAATCATATGTACAACGCATTTTTCCCCCTATTTCATACAGATACACGGTCGCGCTTTCATCGTTCAATCGGCGTATATTGAGCTAAATAACCTAATAAGACAGGTCTCACCTGAGTTGGGTGCTATATTAAAAACCATTTTGGAATTATATTTGATAGATTCGTGCTTGGCACGCATTGGAGATTTCTTAAGAGTAAGAGTTTTTTGTTTTTCAATGTTTGTATCTCTTAAATCATTGTTCATGTTTACAGTTTATCAATCTAACGGATGCCGATGTCAGCATTTTGGAATTACGTTTACAGGATTGCCTTAAACATTTGCGCCCAAATGCTGTGGCACTTGTAGATAGTTTTGACGTACACGATCGTGTATTGGATTCTGCATTAGGTGCAGCTGATGGTCGCGTTTATGAACGAATTTTTGAATCAGCAAAGAAAAATCCTTTGAATAGTGAGCCGGTGAACAAAACGTTCCATCAGTATTTAAAGCCATTCATGAAGGCGAATTTGTAGACATAAGCTTCACGTGAAATGGCTTTATATGTTTAATATTCAAAAATTCATATGTCGAAAACAATGTGTTTTGGGTAATGGGTGTTTGCCCATGTTGAAATATAAACTGCTTACTCGATATGGAAAAAGTTTAAACAAAAAAAACGGTTTTTTGAAATATTAAATTTTGAAAAAAAAAGTCATAAATTTTTACTAAATACTGGAGGGATAATTTTTTTTAACTACACGCAATTTTTTATAAATTTATATAAAATTAAAAGTAATAAACATTTCAAAGAAAAAATCATGAGAATCGGTTAATTTCTGACAAAGTTATTGAATGCTGTAATGCATTGCATCAATAAATGTGGGAAAAAATGTTTAATATTCAAAAATTTGTAACGTAGCAAAATGCTACGTCACAATAACCCACTCACAAGCCCTAACATTAAATATGTACATACCCTAGCATTTAAATATACATACCCTACGATCGCCCTGCACAGCGAACAACCATCCGCACATAATATACCATGTAAATATACATACCCTACGATCGCCTTGCACAGCGAACAACCACCCGCACATAGTATGCCAAGTACCAACAGCGAACAACCAAACATACTCAGCACGTGTGGTACTGACTATCTGGCGTGCATTTTTCATTCGCTATCATAACGAGGAGTTATTGATGAGCTGAATTCTTAACCATTTTATACGCTAACAAGTATGAAATGGCAAACGCCACCACTCACTGCATACTTCACCTAGGTAAGTGAGGCTGAGGCCAAACTTCCAATGGTAGGTATCAAAGGGCCCCAAGGTGAACGGGGAAGACTCCCAGCGAACCCATCGGGCTCATGGATCTCCCCCCCTCACCTATGGGAAACCAACCTTTTCACAACCAATGGTCGCTAGGACTCTCGTCCGAGGCTCCTGAGAGGGGTACTGAATCTACCCAGCACCCATGTATACAAATACACCTATACGTTGGGTAGTACTAATAGAAACTTTATACTTCACCTAGGTCAAACTGCGCCTTTCCTGCCCACTGCCGCCAATCGTTAGCCATAGGAGTACCACCGCAACCCGCCTGAACCAATCCGTAAGCTTTCTCTGGGGATAAGATATTTGAAGATTATCACCACCGATCCCTGAGAACCGCGACCCGTACTGTCATTTCCGAGACCCGCTTCCGTCGCTCCTGCGCTATCATCCGTGGCATCTCTCTCCCTCTCTTTCTCTCTGGCATAAAAGTTGTCGGCATCGAAAGTCAAAGCCGCATCGCGTATATGTGCATCTCTCTACCTCTCTCTCCCTCTGGCATAAAAGGCTGTCGGCATCGAAAGTCAAAGCCGCATCGTGTGTGTGTGCGTGTTCGGAACAAAACAACAACTAATTGTGTTATTAATTGGTAGAGGTTAGTGGGACCTTCGCCTGGCCGTGGAGCGGTGAGCTTACCTCAGCGTTCGACCAAACCCACCTCACAAATGGCGCCCGAGCAGGGACCCATCTCCGGAGAGGAAAGTGTAAAAGCAACAACAAGCACCAGCCCGCCGGGGGATGGGCCACCGAACACGCAACCACAATCAGAGGACAACACCAACCTATTGAATACCGACAGCTTGAACTGGATATATTCGCTGAAGAAAGAGAGGCTCATCGAGGAGTGCAGGAGATACCGGATATTCGTTAACGGCAGCACTGTCGCTGAGCTACGCATAGCGCTCAGTGCCTACGTCAAGGCAAAACGAAATCGCAAGTCAACTGAAAATCTACTGAGAGAGGTTGAAGATGAAATCAAGGCAGAAGAGAATAGCCAAATTAAAACCCCCCTCGACCAAACTCCCTCCATCCATGTGACTACACCGTCTGCAGTTACAAAGGCCAATCAACGACCGTCACCACCCCGTACCAAGTTATCCGACGCCGAAGTAATGAATACTGTCCGCCGATGGGATGTCCATTTCACGGGTGGAGAAACGCTTTATGACTTTTTGGAGAGAATTGAGGAGCCGGCCGAGTGCTATAGCATTCAATTGGACAGATTGCTCCCAACGCTGCCAGAGACGTTGCGCGGCAAGGCATTGCAATGGTTCCGTGTACGCAAAGCCGAGATACTCTCGTGGGCACAGTTCCGTACAGGGCCGAGCAATTCTTCTTACCCAGACGGCATCTACACCAACTAGAGGACGCCATACGCCAGAGGAGACAGCAGGGGCGGGAAAAGGCTAAGGATTACATTCTCGCCATGCAAACCATGATCCGACAACATCCAATTATGTCACGAGAGAACCACCTAGAACGCATTTACGACGGGCTGCGCGTCGAATACCGGTTATTCGCAAAGCGTAGCGAGTTTCGAACCATTGAAGAGCTGATGGAGCTCACCGACGAATTCGAGTTGCTACAATTAGAGGCCACCAGACAAAGCAGACAAACAGCGCATTCTTTATCACCGTTTACCGAAGAATATAGCCGAGAGGAATCCTGTTGGAGATGCAAGGAGCGAGGACATAGGCGCCACCAGTGCCGAAAAGCCTGAAGACTATTTTGCTCCAGATGTGGTCGGGACAACGTTCTGTCCAGAGATTGCAGGTGCGATAAGGCGAGCACCTTGACTCCCGTCAGGCTACGGCACGGGAAAATACCACAATCAGCAGCCATCGACGAACAACCGCCGAATGAAAAGATGGATGGCCGTCACTACGTCAAGGTCACCATCGAAGGGTTAAACGTCCGAGCCTTGGTGGACACCGGCGCAACGCTCACCTACGTAGGTGACACTATACGTAAGCATCTGCATCCAGCGTCCGCAACGTACAGCACGCCGATAGGACTTGCGTTGTTAGTTCGTACACCTACCAAGTAACCATACTCTGTAACAATAAACCGACCCACATGCGAGTGTCCACCCTACCCAATTTGGCCGAATACATGATTCTAGGCATGGACTTTCTCATGGAAAGGGGGCTCACCCTCACCTTAGATGGAAACATATTACCGCCAGCCACGCCAACCCAGAACACCATAATTGCAAAACTAAGTACCGTGACAGAAAGAAAGCATTTAAGAACAACTCAAAATGCCGAACTCGCAGTTTTTTTAAAACACCACCAACGGATATTCGGGGGAATAACTGGTCCCAGCAGGGCAGCAGAACATGTAATCTCGCTGAAACATGATCGCCGGTTAAAACAGCGATATTACCCACGGAACTCAGCGATGCAACAGGTAAAAAATGCTGAAGTCGACGAACATCGAATAACCCACAAATTCACAGCCGCATACGCCCCCCATAAAAACCCGACCGAAAGAGCTAACAGGGTAATCAATACCATGATAGCGCAGCGCTCAAAAGCCGATCACCGCACCTGTGACAGGTAAGTCCCGCAAATCGCTTTCACTATGAACACAGCACATCACGAAGCAACCCAAGCATCGGCTGCTGAAACCAACTTTGGAAGAAATATAGCGACAGCCCAGCAAATACGCATCGAAGGCGCCGTCCCCGAAGAATCACCGACCGTATCCCCAATAATAACCGACCTATGGGAAGAGATCAGAAAGAATTTGGCTAAAGCAGCCAAGACACAGAAAAAATACTACGATCTGCGCCGTAGACCCTGGAAACCACAGGTTGGGGAAAAGGTGATGAAACGAGAGCATCCGCTCTCCTCCGCGGCCAATCAATTTACACAAAAACTAGCACCAAAATTCTCCGGACCCTATGTGGTAGAAAAATACATATCATCCAATACCGTCCAGCTGAAACACACCGAAGAGCACCACAAACGGACAGCGCATACACATCTACAGGACTTAAAACCCTACGCTGACGAACGCTCACTCACTACCGAACAGTAATCACCACCTAACACAACACGTACATAAATCTGCTCTTATCATTACAGATTACGATGCGTCAGCCAGTCCCACCGGATTCGCCACAAAAGGTAAAGGAATGGCTATGGCCACCCAACAAGGCGATTATACAGCGGGTACAAATATTTCACGGTTTTATCCCAACTTGATGCAAACAGTACACCCGCTGCTAAGCATAAGCGAGTGCGCAGACAACACAACCGACCGTAAAAAGGTAGATGGCAAAACAGCTCGACCCACCGAAACAGAGCCACCGGAAAAGATAAGCAAAGAGGAAGCAGAGAAAATTTTCAATAAAATAGACTGCGTGAAGCGACCGAGGAAAAATACACCCCGATGGCACTTCCGATATGGAAAGCAACATGTGTACTGCACACAGATGGACGCAGACCACACGTTAGTAAAAATTGCGGGGCAGAAGAAAATAATGCGATTCAAGGAGTGACCTGGGCATCTTCTTATCTATATATATATATTTTCTTTTTAAGTAAGATTTCTTTTTTTTTGGGAAAAAAAAAACAAACAAAAATTATAATATACCTGTATACGAATTTTTTTTTATATATACAATACAAAAAAAAACACACTAATTGAGAAAGAATTTTTTTTTTTTAATATATAAGTTGGGAAAAGAATATATATATAATACTGCTGTAATACGAATGTTTTTTCTACATACATGTCAAAATGTTGAACTTTATACGAATTTTTTATATATATATATACAATGCAATGTACAATTTTTTTTTTTTACTTACGCTGAATTCCTGTATCCAGACTTCAAATAATTTCTATTAAACTGTAAGATATTTTTTTTTACACAAACAAAAATAATATAAAATACCATGTACAATGCTTTGTGAGCTATTGTATATAATTGTATAATTTAGAAAAAAAAATATAATATATTTAAAGAAGTACATAAACAAAAAAAATAAATAAATAAAAATATATACCGGACAACAAACACACACACGTACGTCGGCCGAGCCACCACCCCCGAGGTGGTAAAATAACCACTTGGTCCAAGGTAGTGCAGACTTTGGGGTCACAAACTCTCGAATGCCGAATCCTCTCTTCCCTGAAGTGGGAGGGGGACTGTAACGTAGCAAAATGCTACGTCACAATAACCCACTCACAAGCCCTAACATTAAATATGTACATACCCTAGCATTTAAATATACATACCCTACGATCGCCCTGCACAGCGAACAACCATCCGCACATAATATACCATGTAAATATACATACCCTACGATCGCCTTGCACAGCGAACAACCACCCGCACATAGTATGCCAAGTACCAACAGCGAACAACCAAACATACTCAGCACGTGTGGTACTGACTATCTGGCGTACATTTTTCATTCGCTATCATAACGAGGAGTTATTGATGAGCTGAATTCTTAACCATTTTATACGCTAACAAGTATGAAATGGCAAACGCCACCACTCACTGCATACTTCACCTAGGTAAGTGAGGCTGAGGCCAAACTTCCAATGGTAGGTATCAAAGGGGCCCCAAGGTGAACGGGGAAGACTCCCAGCGAACCCATCGGGCTCATGGATCTCCCCCCCCCCTCACCTATAGGAAACCAACCTTTTCACAACGTCCCACGGGTTAGAAGGGGATACGCTCCCTTTCTACCTCGAAGGACGGATGTGCACGAGTAGTTCCCCCAAGGCGCGTCCAGGACCAGTCCTGTGCTCCACTTGAGGGACATGCCAGGCCCAATACATATTAATACGGGTGGCATTTGTCGCGGACAGTCCACCCAGGGTTGCCGAGGAGCATCTCGCTCCCCCGCTACCTGGGTGAGGTGCCGAGCCATATGCAACGGTGGACCTTACCACACCCCTCACGGTCGCTAGGACTCTTGTCCGAGGCTCCCTGAGAGGAGTACTGGGTCTACCCAGCAACAAATTGGGGATGGCATGAGGCGCGGACAGTCCACTCAGGGTGGCCGAGGAGCATCTCCCTCCCCCGCCTCCTGATTGGGGTGCCGAACCGAATGCAATGGTGGACTCCACTACACCGCTCATGGTCGCTAGGACTCTCGTCCGAGGCTCCCTGAGAGGGGTACTGAATCTACCCAGCACCCATGTATACAAATACACCTATACGTTGGGTAGTACTAATAGAAACTTTATACTTCACCTAGGTCAAACTGCGCCTTTCCTGCCCACTGCCGCCAATCGTTAGCCATAGGAGTACCACCGCAACCCGCCTGAACGAATCCGTAAGCTTTCTCTGGGGATAAGATATTTGAAGATTATCACCACCGGTCCCTGAGAACCGCGACCCGTACTGTCATTTCCGAGACCCGCTTCCGTCGCTCCTGCGCTATCATCCGTGACATCTCTCTCCCTTTCTTTCTCTCTGGCATAAAAGCTGTCGGCATCGAAAGTCAAAGCCGCATCGCGTATATATGCATCTCTCTACCTCTCTCTCTCCCTCTGGCATAAAAGGCTGTCGGCATCGAAAGTCAAAGCCGCATCGTGTGTGTGTGCGTGTTCGGAACAAAACAACAACTAATTGTGTTATTAATTGGTAGAGGTTAGTGGGACCTTCGCTTGACCCTGGAGCGGCTGAGCTTACCTCAGCCTTCGACAAAACCCACCTCACAAATTCATATCTCGAAAGCAACGAGTTTTAGCTAATAGGCATTTGGCCAAGTTGAAATACGAACTGTTCACTCAATATAGAAAAAGTTTAAACAAAAAAAATAACCTTTTTGGAGAAATTAATATTTGAAAAAGTAATAAATTTTTACTAAATGCTGGACAAATTTTTTTTTTGCGCTATATGCTGTTGTTTGTGGATTTATATAGGAGAAAAAGTATTAATGAGCATTTCAAAGAGGAAATCGTGAGAGTCGGTCAATTTTTGACAAAGTTATTGACAGTTGAAAACATAGGTGGGTGGAATGTCGGTTGCATTTTAGCGAATTCAATTGCCGATAAATCCGAAAAAAAAATTGTTGAGGCAAAAAAGAATAAACACGTTTTCATTATTTTGACCAAGGAGCAACATGTTAGGGTTTCATCGAAATCAAGGGTCATGTCCTGCGCGGACCGGGTGTCTTGAAATGGAATGAGCCCTTAGAATTTATCTTCTTACTTTTAACCCACCATGGACCAAAACAGCCCATTCGTATAATCTAACTAATGTTTTAAGCTTATCAACAAATATATTCTTACCTTAAAACGTTAATATTTCTTTAACCTTATCCATAGCAATTATTTCGCTAAGTATCTGCCAATACAAAATTAAAGGTCCTGAGTTCCACATGGCCTAGGCATGGAATACGATTCAAGCCCATAATATGATTCTGTCTTCAAAAATTGATGTTGTACAGTGCCGCACTCTAAAGGAATGCTTGCACTATATTACATTACATCCTAGTTTATTTACCTTACCTGTTGCTACAAAAAAGGTTTGTGTTATAGATGCGAAATCGCTACAGTAAGATTTAGAAAAAAATATTTAAATATATATGAAGAATAAACACAACTTTTAATTTTATAACAGCATTGTAATCAGCATCTAATTTCAAAATGAAGTTGTATAAATAATAATTATAGATTTTGTTTGAATTAATGTGTAATCGATTTTTTTGCTGACCAATTTGATTTTATTAAATTCAAAATTATTATAGGCTTGTATGGTCAGATATTTAAACAGTGCAAGATTAAACTTCACTTATAAACCCGACGTTTCGCCAAGCTCCTTGGCATCCTCAGGGGGTGGACATCTTTATTTAAAAAAAATAACAATAACAAAGACAAATTTGTAAAAACAAGTTGGAACATAAACATTGTAAAATCATGACATCAACATTAAATGCGAAAAAAAGACATTCACATAAAATAATAACTAAAATAAAATATCACAAAACTCGTAGGAATATATAATACCATGCATGTTTGGTATATTTGTCAAAACTAAGTTCAAATCATAAGCATAATAGATATGCTACCGCAATTTGATCAGTATCTTCCCTTCAAAAAACGCGAGTACTCTATAAATAATGTAAGGAATACTCCTTTGGGAGTATAGGACTGCTCCAAATCTAATCTGTATTCATACCGAAAATGTGCTCCAATTAACATTGCGATGTCCTAGGAGAGGAGTTGATCCCACTCTCGCTTTGTTTGTGAGTATTCCATAGAGTACATACGTGAGAGTACTTTTACTGTAGTACTCCATGGAGCACCCACAGAGGATCATATGCCAAAGTACTAAAGAGGGATTGTGTCGGAAAGAATTATCGAAGTGAATTTAATTTAAAATGAAAGTAAATGAAGAGGGGCAATAGAACTTTTATATTTTATACTACGAATATTCTTATGTTATTTAGCATTTGCGTGAATAAAGAAACTAATATTTCTCTATACTATGGTATGTATACATAAAACCAGTGCGCATTTTATCAGAGTGGCCATAGTAAAATTTTATTATCAGTTATTTGTATGCAATATTTTACTTTTGGCAACTCTGTTCGATCGTCATCGTGTCGTGATCACGGTCGTTAAAAAACGAGCAATGATCGGCTGATGGTGGTGCGCAAACGCATTGCAAAGGAGTATTGTTAGAGTACTCCAACATGAAGAAAATGGAACACATAATCCAACAATTTTTGCAGGGTTCTCGTCTATTTACTGTTTTCTCTCTATTTTTTAGTATGTGAAGACTCTAGTGTGTACCGAATTACATATGAACTGAAAAATTGAAAATTAAAATAATTATTGGCATAAAGTAAGGACGGTAATTTAATGGAAGTTTCTCGTACGCATGGATATCAAACTATTAAGGCAGGTTATTCAAAACCGTTATATTCTAGGCCGCTACCTCTGTCTGACTAGTGCAATAAATAAAAACCAAACTTACTGACTCATCTGCAGGTCAGAATGGAAGTAACTTTTGTTAGACACTTTGTATGTGAACGGCGATATATTTAAGTAGGGCGTTTCGTTTGAAGGCAGATTTATATATACGCTTTGGTCCCGTTACTTTGCTTTGACGCTCTGAGGGCGCTATAATAAAAGAATGAAATACTTTGCGTCTTTCTTTTCTCTGAAGCGACCAAACCGTTCATGCAAATCCGCCTTAGTTGATTACACAAAATTTTGATTAATCACTCATCTAGAAAAACAAATTATTTAACGAATCTTAATAAATTTTGCAGAACTTGAAACGTTGCCTTTTCCAATACCTTCCATTCGATAATCGCTTATCTAGATATGCTATAAGAAAGTTCCTCTTTGTTTAACTTGTTGTTGAACCTTCGATTGAATTATTATTATTGAAAGCCATCACTAGGTTGTTGTCGTTTGAGTAATCAAAATTTTGAATAATCACTATTCATTATTCAACATAGGCGAATATTCAAATTAAGGCAGATCCCGCATTTGTTTATGTAATTCAGAAGACCTACATATGTATAGTTATATTTGTAAATTGCCCAAAATGTTGTACAATAACATCGATGTTTTTTGATATTATTTGCAAAGTGAAATTTCCGATTTCCACTTTTCATTTTCGCTTATGTTGATGTGTTTGAAGCGAGAATTCAATGTCAGGAGCATGGTCAGAACTACCGAAGAGCTAAATCGTAGTGAAACTCTTAATTCGGCAGTATAGTTTCAAAAACAAAAACCACGAAAACTAAAAACCAAAAAAATTGTATATGACGATGGTTACTGGGACATGTTTCCGAATTTAACTTTTTCATCCACTAGCATTGTTAAGCTTCAGCTGTTAACCATTATGTAATTATTATTACTTTTTTGTTATTTTTCTCTAATAAAAATTGTATTAAGCATTATGAACCTGTCTCGCTAATCAACTGCAATGCCATAAAAATTAATATTTTTTTAATAAAAAAATTTGGTTTCTCTTTGTGAGAATTGAACTTCCCCAACAAACAACGGCTCGAAAATTCTCAAAGGTTGGAGAAAATGTAAATTAAAAGGTTGCTTGACCGGAAGTCGAACTCCTTTACAAAAACTCAGCTATGGAATCGTAACATACGATCACGGATCGAAAACTATTTTTACTCAAGCGATAAAAATTAGGGTATCCAAATATTAAAAAAAAAACACAATAATATATTATGGATCTAGTGATCCCTAGTTCACATATTCCATTAATCCGATACACCATTAAAGAGATATTGTGATTTTGAAAGCTGCATTCGATCAAGGATCGTATGTTACGATTCGGCCCCAGTACTTTACATTCTTACAAGTGTTCAATCCGATCATCATCAGGAACAGGAAAGCAGCAACTATTAGTAATTTTCATGCACTGATGAATATACTATATGAAACTTTCTGCTTCATTTTTTTATTCGATGGGTGCGTCTGTTCCAATGTTAAGTCACACCCTGCATATAAAACAATAGCTAGATACTAATACCCTTGTTTATAAAAAACTATCAAGCTAATATAATTGGAAATTCGTTTGGAGATGTCATTTTAAAAAGGTTTACAAATCTTTAGTTTTTTTTATGAATAAAGAAGAATCTGCTTTGGCTACTGCATTGAAACCTCGCAGTGGTCGCGTTTGTAACACGCAACTGCTGACCTACTGTGTATTGACAGCTCAGCGTACTGATTGCTTTGTTTGACAGTTAACTGACATTTCGGTCAGCTGTTTATCAATGAAATTTTTTGTTTTAATATTCGTGTTGTGAATATAAACTTATTTAAAACAACACTTTTCTCAAAATTTATTATAGTTATTTCATTTGACAGTTGGCTAAAGGTTTCATTTCTTAAACACAATTCATCTCCCTCAAGATAGGTGCAACACGTGTTAAGCTTGATGAGTTCAGTTGCTTGTTAAAAACGCGACCTATGGTAGAATAATGTATTTCTCATTTTATAATTTCCAAACTCCACTTTGTAGTTGCCTTAAGAACAGTGCCTCGTTTTTACAAAATAAAAACAAAACTTAGAAATATACATGTGTAAAAGATATTTGTATGTAAGTCTGTATTTAAAACATAACGAAGAAAAGCTGAAAATCTTATAAAATTAGAATCATAAATGCAAAAAACAAATAATAAAAATATAGAGAAATATAAAATGGTACATCCATGAACTGTTACAAGTAAGAATGTGGAAAAGGAATCTATTGCAGGTGGTAACTACTACTGCTACTTATACAAAAATTAATTAAAAAATAAATAGTGAAAATGAAGGCTTTAAATCTTACAAATGCTAGACAAAAACACAACAAATTAATTTTGTATTTTGTAACAGCTCCGACACATAGGCAGTTTTTCATATAGATGAGTTTAACACATGCTTATGCATTATGAGTAGATTGCATGTATTTTTATGGAGAATGGTGGAATGAGCGTCACTAGCGCCATCTGATATTGAAAAGTAGCCAACTCCCCAATTTTGTTCTAGGCAAATCATAAGAAGAATTTGACATTTGCTTTGGCTAAGGGTGTTGGCACACTTTGCAAGTGAAATTATTTTTCCCACTGGTTGGTAAATTTTCTAACATTTTTCACAATTAAAAACTACAAATAACAATCGAATACGACACAAAATATGTTAGCAAGTATTTTTGTTGTATAGGGAGAATGTTTACAACAGTGCTTCGCGAAATTTTGTACGTGAATGGGCAAGGTGTAATAAACTTCAATTGCCAAGTCTGAAGTTCCTTCATATTTACAAACGCAACATCTTGGTTGATTGTGGCGATGTTATTGGAATGCATAAGCTTGTGTTAAACGCATCTACATGAAAAATGTCATTGTGTCACCGCCTTAAATCAGCGGTGTGTCCATGTGTTAGAACATGTTGAGCAAGTTCCGTGCCGCTTTTCTTCTTGTTTATGTCCGCTTCGTGTTCTGCTAGTCGAACTCCCAATTTTCTTTTCGTCGTCCCTATGTATATTTCGTCGCATTGTGTGTTTTCTCCACCTTTGCATTGTACTTGGTAGTTTACATCAGATATCGGCGTTTCATACATCTTAATGCGGCAGTTACCCACCGACGTGTGCCGTACGTACGGACGTTTGTCGTACGAAGCACGTTTGACCGAACTCTCAAGCCCGTAGGAATCAATGTGTGCGTCTGTGTACATGTACATAACATATTTGTGTGTGTATTGTTTACAGACAAGCACTGTTGCCATTGACCATTTTGCATGCATGCCTATGGAAACATCAACTTTTTCCAATTTAATTTTTGATGTTGTAAAAGGCTGGAATTAATATTAAATAAATATAAATATTAAATAAATATAAATCCCCACTTTTACATCATTATTTCGAATTATTTTCACAATTTTTCAAACTTTAAATTATGAATTTTTTTGGCGACCTTTTATCTTTAAATATGTATATATAGCTGGCTTTAGGTCCGTGTTTTATAATTGAAAATTTGAAAAATACCCTTTGATTCTTCTTTTAAATCGATATATTTCGATTGCTCAACGGCAATCATCTTCAGGATTGTAGCAACTAACAAAAATAATAAACATAACAATAAACAAATTTTGCATTTTACATTTCACATAAATACATACTTTTATTAACACGTCTGCTTTGTCCGACGTGGAGTATGGTACTGTTTTTTAGTGAGCAGGTGTTTGTAGATATGTGCGCTGTGATCTACGTCGCTCTTATAGTTCAGTCGTGTGTTAGTCGGAATATTAATAATGTGTAACATTTCTAGTGTGAAGCGTTTGTTATAGTGTTGTTCCTGTTGCAGTATTTTAGTCTCATCAAAGTTTGGTGTGTGGCCGCTGTCTGCACAGTGGGCCATGAGTGCTGTTTTTTGATTATTAACTTGATGGCAAAATTTAAAATCAGACTTATGCTGTGAAATTCTCGTTTTGAGTTTGGACTTTGTAGTACCTATATATATATTATTGCACGTTTCATCGCTATTGCCTTTACATGGTATCTTGTAAACTACATTATTTTTTTTGCATTATTGGTATTTTCGATTTTGTTTTGTTAAATATGTTTTTTAAAGTGTTCGTAGGTTTATGCGCAATTTTTGTAGTTTCTTTATCATAGCAGTCAGATTTTGCTAAACGTTCTGATAGCTGCGGTACATAAGCCACCGACTTGAAAATAATGGGTTTATCGGGAGTTTTTGGTCTATTTAAATTTTTGGTTTTTCTTAATAAAGTTTTTATGGTTTTTTTCGGAAAATCATTGTTTCTTAGTAATGTGAAAATTTCTTTTTTAACTTCTTTGTGGTATACTTCATCTGAAGTCTGCAACATTTTCCGTATACAGCCCTTTGCTGTATTCATAATCATTGTTTTCGGATGTTTTGAATTAAAGTTTATAATTCGTCCTGATGCTGTAGGCTTTTGATACCACTTTAGTTTTAATTGATTTCCTCGTCTGTTTATTATGGAGTCCAGGTATGGTAATTCCTCGTCGTTCTCTAGTTCTATACTAAATTTTATATTTTTGTCAAAAGTGTTTAGTGTGTCAAGTGTGTTTTGTATTTCATTTTCTTTTATTATCGGGAATAGGTCGTCGACGTATTTGGTAAGTATTCTTGGTTTATGTCGCAATTTCAGCATAGTATCATCTAATAATTTTTCCATAACTATATCCGCTATTATTGGGGATGTGGGTGCACCCATCGGCATTCCTTTTAGTTGCGTATAGATAGTATCATTGAATTTGAAATATCTGCTCTCTTGAATGCAGAATTTAATTATTTCCATGAACAGCGTTTTTGGTATCTTTGTGTATTCTTTAATTGTATTCCATTTCTCTTGTATTATTTCAAGTGCCAATTGTATCGGGATGCTAGGGAAAAGCGAAACTACATCAAAGGAAATAAGCTTTTCATCTTCGTATATGTATGTATTGTTTACTCTTTCTTTAAACTCAATTGTGTTTTTAATATTGTACGTAGAACTCGCCGTTACGTTTTTTAAAATGTCTGCCATATATTTGGACAGTGTGTAAGAAGGTGACCCAATTGCTGAGCATATTGGCCTTAATGGAGTTCCTTCCTTATGAATCTTCGGGAGGCCGTAGATTCTGGGTGGCTGTGCGGTGGTTGTTATCATTCTTTTTCTCTCCATCTTTGTGATTATTTCCATGTTAAAAAGTTTTTCTACTAGTGCATTATTCTTGTTTTGTAAACGTGATGTTGGATCCTGTCTCTGAACTCTATATGTTGTTAGATCCATTAATATATCTTCCATTTTCTTATTATACTCTTCAATTTCCATTGCCACCGTTTCACAGCATAAGTCTGATTTTAAATTTTGCCATCAAGTTAATAATCAAAAAACAGCACTCATGGCCCACTGTGCAGACAGCGGCCACACACCAAACTTTGATGAGACTAAAATACTGCAACAGGAACAACACTATAACAAACGCTTCACACTAGAAATGTTACACATTATTAATATTCCGACTAAAGCTGGAGTCATTGGTGCCGTATGTCGTATCGCTGTATCCGTATCCCTAACGTAATCAGCTGTTTATCGTTACGACGGTAAACCAAACCGCAATTGGTTGGCTACGATACGGTTATGACCTTAGCGGCACCAATAATCGATTGCATTGATTCTCATAAGGTTGGTCGAATCAGCTGTTAAAAGGTTACCGATACGGTTACCGATAAAGCACCAATGTCTCCAGCTTAACACACGACTGAACTATAAGAGCGACGTAGATCACAGCGCACATATCTACAAACACCTGCTCCCTAAAAAACAGTACCATACTCCACGTCGGACAAAGCAGACGTGTTAATAAAAGTATGTATTTATGTGAAATGTAAAATGCAAAATTTGTTTATTGTTATGTTTATTATTTTTGTTAGTTGCTACAATCCTGAAGATGATTGCCGTTGAGCAATCGAAATATATCGATTTAAAAGAAGAACCAAAGGGTATTTTTCAAATTTTCAATTATAAAACACGGACTTAAAGCCAGCTATATATACATATTTTTCAAACTTTAATTAGGTGTTTTTGCATAAAACTGCAAACGGTCAAAAATTAGCGCACAAAAGTTTACTAGGCAACTCTGTCTAGTGAGAGAGCGATCAGCTGACACGCTCTTACGGAAAAAATCAAAATAGTTTTGATTTCTACCATAGATGAATGGATTTGCAACTCTTTGTTTCGAGAGAGCGCTGTCAAAATGCACATTTTTTATAACATTTATCAATGATGCCACTCCAAACAAAAATGTATAGATCTGAAAATGGGGATTTTTGACATACATTTCGGCGATTATAGTTTCAATCACTTAATAAAATGATAGTCGTAAAATATTTATTTCCTTAAAGTTATTTTACAATAATACGACTAGCTAGAGTTAAATGTAAACAAATCTAAGTAAAATTTACATTTCGATTAAATTAATTAGTCAAATATTGTAACGCATTTAACTCGCAATGAAAACCATATATTCTTTTGAAATTTCAGTAAATCGGACCTATAATATAATAGTTAACATTATTTAATGGATAGGGCTTATCCTGCATGTCTGGCGTTCCAGGTTCTGTGATCAAAATTGGCTGGTTGCATCGGGAGTTCATATTTACAAAACTTATTTTTAGTGATAACTATTGAATGGGAAATAATATTTACCCTACGCCTTCGAACTAATAATACTTACACTAAAACAAGTATTTTTATCCTTTTTTCCATAATTTTTGAACGCTATTCTACAGTTGTGGGTCAAACTAAAGTTTACCAAAATTTTTGGCACGTTTATCGTTTTGGCTGGCACATTTTTTGTTCTGGCACCCGCTTCAGCTGCCGCGAGGGATTTATCTGTGATTGTTGCCAGCAACAACTAGAAGATAAATCCCTCGTGAGAGCGAAAATATGAGAGCGTAAGCAAAAGATTCGTATCAATCTAATCTATGATTTCTACGTTCCGGGCTACGTACGTACGGGCGTTGCACGTCGGTGAGTTTTCGTTTACATTGCACACTCATAAGATAGGTCGTGTCAGCTGACACGTTTTTGGTACGTACGTTCGTGAGTTGAAAAATTGTGAAAATAATTCGAAATAATTATGTAAAAGTGCTGATTATAAATATGTAATCTATTTATACTTATTTAATATGTATTCCGGCCTTTTACAATATTAAAAATTAAATTGGAAAAAGTAGTTGATGTTTCCATAAGCATACATGCAAACTGGTCAATGGCAACAGTGCTTTGCTCTAAACAATACACACAAATATGTTATGTACATGTACACAGACGCACACATTGATTCCTACGGGCTTGAGAGTTCGGTCAAACGTGCTTCGTACGACAAACGTCCGTACGTACGGCACACGTCGGTGGGTAACTGCCGCATTAAGATGGTGAGCAACTCACACAGATAGCCAGCGCTTTTTGTTTAGTGAATGGTTCAGTCTGCAATGAGCAATTGGCGTGTTAACATCGAGTGATAGTATCGCTAGTTGCGCAGCGGAAAATATATGCACGTATTTACGTAAATCAGACCAATTCTAAATATTCTCGCGGAATTTTGTTCTCGCGGGTTTTTTTATTCCCGCGGAAAAATTCCTCCAATTCTGTTCTCCTAGGGAGAACAATAATTGGGGAATTTCGAATTTTCGAAGCCAGCTGTTTTGTCAATTGAAATTTCGTTGCACATTTCTTATTTTGTTTAAAATATTGAAAAGTTTAATTATTGTTGCAAATTTGTTGGAAATTAAGAAATAAAATATAAACAATGCACTGTATTTATTGCATTTCATGTGGTATTCACTGAAATGAGCAATGAATTGGTGCCACAGCAACATCAACAGCGGAACATAAGAAGAAGACGGTCGCATAACACAAATCTGCCGGAGTTGCCTGCTTTCATTCAGCAAAGCAATTTTCTGGCGGCCAAGTTAGTTGAATTCGTCCTTCGTCATATGCCAAAATTTATTTAAGCCTTATTAAAAAATCCTTGCGCAATTTTTGGATGGCTGCAAGCAAGAGCTCTACCGTTGCTTATGATATACTTTTCGACTTAAAATAAAGAATATTGTGGTTGTAGTTGTTGTTGTATTAACAGTGAGAATATTGTGGTAGAATGTAAATACATATTTTAGCACAAATTTATACAAATAAGTGTTCTTTCTTAAAAGAACCAATTTCCTTTAACTATTTTGATGCATTCCCTTTAATTTAACCAAGTGAAAAAACTCCTATGAAATGGCAGAGAAATCTCCCTCTCCCTCACATTCATAATACCTACTTTTCTCCCATAACCGGTTTCCTCTTTTTCGAACATTGTTCAGAATAGGAGGAAAGGGAGAAGTGAAAAAACTCACAAGGAATTTTTATTTAGAATACGAGGAATGGGAGAAGGGAAAAAACTCGCACGGAATTTTCGTTTAGAATTGGGCTGAATACATTTTATTAATATGAATTAATTTAACTAATTTAAGGATCTAATAGAGAAACTGTAAATTTTTTTGAAAATAATACTAAAAATTCTCGAAATTTGGCGAATTTTCATCAAAATTCTTAATTTTTTAGTGTATATATAGTTTTGTTGCCCATTTATTTCTAGAACAATCAGGTGTCAGTATTAAATTCGTAAATATTAATAGTAAAAAACGTATGTATTTATTAGGAAAATTATAGGGATATATTTGTATATGCAAGTGGAATTTAAAGTAGTAAGTAAAAGATAATAAAAACATTTTAAGGACTACCTTTATAAAAATTGATCAAAAAGCAGGTCCTTATGCAATTCCTATCAAGCAGTATAAAATATGCGCTTGCCATTGTGCGCATCAATAATTTATTATTTATTGTGTGCTTAGCCGTTGCAGTCTAACAAGCATTGTTTACTATACTTTACAGCTGTTAGTTGCGCTACTTGGTAAAATTTACTATGCTAACAAGCGAATGATCAGTGAATCAATTGGTTCGTGCGATCAAACGCACAACATTTTTGCCGACACTTGGTTTACATTGTTTTGTTACGGGCCGATTCTGAGCGTTACCGGTAAAATAATCCCCAGAACATTATGTAACCGAAAATCGTTTCCAGTTCTTTTATTCGCGATTCTGGCCAAAGTGGTAACGCTGTCATCATCGAAAAACTCACCAATGTCTGTGGTGAAATTTAAAAGTTGGTTTTCTTCGCTTTATCCATGGCGGAACGATACAAAGTGGCAGCATGCGACAGCTGAATATAAACTTTTTTATTTGATTTGATACATCAACTTCCGGCGCAGTTCGATTTTGACATTCGTCCATCGAATTTACAAAAACAAAGTACATGGAATTTTTATTTATGTTTGTAGGTATGTCACCATGCAGCCACCTTATATGGTTCCGCCATGGCTTTACCGAAAATGTGTCACTCGTAGATACGAGGTTAACAAATAAATGAAACGATGTGTATATATGTACATACATGCATAAGATTTTACATAGTTATATTGTAATTTATTCTGTGAAAATACATAATGTAAACAAATATATAATATATAGCAAGAGGCAACACTATTTTACTATTATCTTTACTTATTTCCGCTTACAATTCTTCATTTTTCAGTTTTGCCTGTTTCTAAACAACAGCTGTTGTTTGGTTATTTCGATGTAACCACCTACTTTTGTGGGTAAAAAATTATCCGGCTACTTTCGCGGATAGAATACCAAAAGGGTGTAAAAGTTTCCACATGATTTCGTTACCATGGTAAAGAATGTTGTTACCACACTAGAATCGGGGCGTTAGTGTGGTTCTACTGGGCTTTTTGCCTTGGTACATATAGTGGAGAGAGTCCAGTTGGAGTTGTGTGCCAGAGAAATATTTTGTTTTTGTTCTCTTATGTTTACGTGAACTTTTTCTGTGATTTTCGGTATGTAGGTGACGCTGTGGTATTGTTTTGTTTCGGTAGGTGTTTGTGTGGTTGTTGTATGATGTTGCTTTTTGTTAATATCTTTTAATTTCTTTTCTATTATGGTCTTCACTAAGTGGCTCGGGTAGTTGTTGTCAGTAAGCAATTTGTAAATTTTTTCCTTGTTGGAATTTAAAAACTGATTGTGACACAATGTGAATATTTTGTTTATTATGTTTTTTGCCGCGTTTATTTTGTATTTTTTAGGTTGGGCAGAAAGGAACTTTATGAATTCTTCCTGATGCTACTGGTTTAGAGTACCATTTGAGTAAAATCCTATTGTCAGTTCTGTGAATGAGCACATCTGAGAAGGGGATTTTTGAGTTTACCTCTTTTTCTGTTGTAAACTGTAGCCGATGTGGTACTGATTTAGAGTTCCCAGTATGATGTCTAAGTCATCTCGTTTTACAATAGCAAATATATCATCCACGTGCTTAACTATGAACTTGATATTTATTTTATGTAGTTTTTTCAATTCCAAAATAGTGTTGTCTAGTAAGTCATCCATGATGATATCTGCTATCGTCGGTGAAAGAGGGTTACCCATGGGCATACCAAAACTTTGGGTGTAAATTTTCTCATCATACATAAAATAATTATTGTCTTTCAGGCAAAAATTCAGTAATTTTTATACTCAGTTGAGCAGAAATAATGTCATTTATTGGTATAAAAAAGCTTTCACTCGAAGGTTTAAAACTGCCATATGGCGTGACGGGAACGGTTGAAAACTAAAATGTGATATTCTAATTACGGAGCTAACTATAATTGTAATAAAAAGTAGAACAACGGTCCATCAGTTAAAAGCTCAGGAAGATTTGTTCGTATAAACTGGTGACACGCATAATTTTTTTCTGCAATAATTTTAAAATCCTTCTCATCGGCCTAGGCGAAAGGTGCATTCACATTCATATTTGCGACCGCCTCATTTTCCTCATCGCTTGCATTTTGATCGAGTTTCTCAAAACCGCCACGTTTGCCACGATCTAGCAATAGACCACCTAATTTAAAACCCTCTGGCTTAGTAGGAAAATCCCAGGCGTGTCGGCGATTTTTCGCGCCAAACGGTAAACAACCTGAAAGTATACAAAAACCTTTTATTTGTTCGGAAATTGTATTGTTAAATTATTCGCAACGCAAACAGAAGCACCAGCAGCAATAAAGTAATAAAACTAACGAAAGCCACAATAGTACGGAAATTCGTCTCGTAAGTCTAATTAAAAAAAAAAAAAAAATAAACAAAATCTTATATTACAACTTATAGACAAAATTGAAATTCATGGAAAAAGTTAAGAAAAAATATTATTTTTATTAAAAAATATTTTTGTAAACATTAAAAAGTTAATGAAAAAATACAAGATCAAACGGCTTAACACAATATCAAACTAATAGGGACTAATGTACGACAGAAATTTTAAAGATAAAAATGTTTCCCTAATAAGTTGCATAAGCAATAAATTGAACAATTGAAATAGTAAGCTATTTATATATATGCATATGTATATGTAACGGGTACTTCTATATTTTTATATTGGCATTAACGTATAGTCCCTTTCTGAAAAAACTCCGAAAGCATAGTCAAGCGGTTCGGTACTGGAGTATTCATGTGTAGTGGACTGGGTAGAGAAAAAAATTGTAAGAGACCTATCCTTAATTTATTTGAAGATTATGTTGAGAGATAATCTTAGAAATTTACAAATCATTGCAAACACAACCGAATTTGTGTATTGTAGTTTTTATTTGCAATACAATTTTTAGTATTGATGTCATTGCTGTGGTGAAGTATGCTTCTGGTTTCACCGGACTATTAAAAAACCACTACAGAACTTAAAAGAACATTTTATGGAATTACAGTTTCTCAAGGTCAAAATAATGACATATCACTTTAAGAAACCGTGTTTCAAATAAAAAAGTAGCAGTAAAAGCCATCTTCGATTGTATTTGCAAGGATAAACAAAAATTACCCCGAGAACCTCTCAACATAACCTTTAGGGGTGGTCTTTTGCAATTTTCTTATTATGTATGGGATCGCCCCAGTCTATATATTTTATAAGGGTTAAACAAAAATTGGATATATACACATTAATGATGTCTGTAATGTTATTGTTTGGTAATACCCATACTGCTGCCAACATATAAGTATAGCTCACATAATATCAAAAATTAATACATAATATAAATAAATAAAGTAAGTGATGTATAAAGCTGCACATTGAAATAAAAACCCATAACTCCATTTTAGGGACATTCATCACAAACATTTTGACTGGAAGCCACCAATTTACGATATACCAACTCACTGGGTGGACCAACGTTTACTGTCTCATTACCTCGTTTACGACGGCGGGCAATTATAAAAGCCAACATAAACATTAACATAGCAAAGAATATCATTAAGGATGCCACATATATAGCCGTGCTTCCAGGATGATGTGCTTTTGCTGATTCTCTAGCATTCTTTATATGCGAAGCACCAATCGGCGACATGGTTGCGTTTTTTAAAGTTTCTACTTGATATACCGCTGCAGTTTGACCCAAAGTGTTGCTGATACTTGGGCTGTTAGAGTACAGCGTTTTAAATGCTGATAACGGCATCGATTTGGCTACAGTCTTATGCAAAAATTTATGTATCCGCATTGGATTCAATTCCGCAACATAAATTTCATTTCCATCACTGGTTACAGCCACATCGTGTGGATTTGAAAATTGCATATCATTAGGTCCGAATTTTGAAAGTACTTGCTTCGTTCTCAAGTTCATTACGTAGCCACGCACTTCATTATAATGTTCCGGCCTGATTCCTAATTCAGCTGTAGGACCATTAACAATTACAAATCGTCCTCCTGAAATGTGTAAATGATTATTATTATAATTATTATTTTGGACATGTATTAGATAACGGAACGAATAGGTACGCTTTTAAGACAATCGGCCGGATTTTAGTATTCGACCCGATCTGTAAGCATTACCTTACATTTCGTTCTAGTTGTTTCGTCGGAGTGGTCGTGCAGTGTCATCCTCGGCTCAACTGCAATTTTTCGGGCCTTTTTTGGTTGAGCTGAAAATTTAAATAGGCCGCTAGGTTGGCCTTGTGTTCCCTTCTGGCGTTTTGGCGGAGTTCACTGACCTGGAGTCAGGGTGCTGGGTTTGCCCTCCTAACAGGAATCAGTGAATTTATAATTGATCGCATATTGATATTTTAAACCTGGCGTGGTGCCATATAAAAACCAACTCGCTTTATATATAACGGATCGTAACGGGATAGTGATTAACACATGGCAACAGGCCATATATGGGAACTTAAGATAACCCTCGAAATTATAATGCAACTAACGGAACAAATTACCGCGTATAAAAGACAATTGATTGCATATATACTTTATGCTGAATAAGCAGCTCGTTTTACATACTATGCAATACTGATTGCATACATCAAACTGCAATTTTATTGCAAAAATTCATTTTCACTTTTTATTGTGAACATGGAAAATAAATTAATATAAAAAAAAAAAACATTTCTGAATTTGTGAATGGCGTGGTGCCATGTTAAAACCAAGTGAATTGAAAATACGAACATTTACAAAAGTTAAAGAATTGCAAGCTGCTACACATGGTTCTGGCCTTATGTTTATTGTGTACCAGTGGGGCCAAAATTACACATATATTTTTTGGAAGTTAATCCAAAAATTTACAATTTTTAATACTGTCGGAATATAACCTGGTTTATGAGGATCTAAGAATCCGTACCACAGAAATCAAATCTCAAAAAAAAGCATTACCTCATCTTCCTTTTTTTTTTTATCTTCTTTTTTTTCTCAACACAAATATTTGCTACTATTACCTTCTGCTGGTGTGTAGTCCATGCTAAATAAACGATCGCCTATAATTTGGCTATGATATTGTGAATGGAATGTACCATTAGTCCAAAAGAAGCATTGTACGCGGCCATTTTCACGATCAGCTGCGCATACCAATTGTTGTTCTGGTACCAGTGTGAGTGCATGTGGAATAGCGAAAAAATTTTTTGGTGCCACCTCAAAGGAATCGCCTTTTAAAATTAATTTGTAATCACGTGTTAATGTAAAAATATATACAGTTTCATAGCGTGACTTTACCAGCAAATGAGTTTTGTCCCCATGACAGAATTTTTTTCCCCGTTTTATCATATTTTATAATTCTTGCATTGCAATAACCGTCTGCTACAAAGAAATCACCGTTTTCGAGCACTGCAACTGATGTTGGT
This sequence comes from Eurosta solidaginis, assembly GCF_040869045.1. Lineage (NCBI taxonomy): Eukaryota > Metazoa > Arthropoda > Insecta > Diptera > Tephritidae > Eurosta > Eurosta solidaginis. The sequence goes on along the minus strand of NC_090321.1, from coordinate 285,524,655 downwards.
TTGCAAAATTTCGAATCTCCCACGCCAGGTGTAAATGCGGTACCTAAGGTCATCAAAGGGCGATCACCTGAGCCATGTGGTCCAAATTTGAAGATTTGGTGTAAAGCAACATCAGTAACCCATGCATTATCCTCATGGTCGATGGTCAAGCCGTGCGGCATATAAAACCTGAAATTAAAACGTCAGTAACACACAAAAATTACCCCCATATTCAGAAAAAAGGGACATTATAAGAACTTTATAATCCTTTTTTATTTTTTATAAAAAATGGTGTAGGTTTTTATAGTACTATTAACTCACAAATCTTTTCCCCAACCATAAACAACGTTGCCAGAATTGCGATCAAATGCCAACACAGTGTTTTCCCGAATTGGTCCTTTCTTCCGTTGCTGGAAGACATTTTTAAGGCTGAATGTAAGCGGATCCCAAAGCCGATCAACACGATGAAATATGACAACGTTTCCAGCTTTGTCAAAACAAACTGCAGTCACTGAACCCAACTTCGCATTATCACTTGGCCATGTGCTTTGATAAACATAAGCTGCATATAAAAAATGTATACGTTTAGCAAAGTAAATATTGTTTTAAGTCTGCTATAATACTAACTTGTGTTCAATTTTTCTATTTCAGCTTTTACGTTGGTTTTTTCTGTTTTCAATTTAGGTGGTTGTGGCCAGCTTATGTCAGCTGAGCCTCCACCTTGCATAATCTGTTGGAAGCGTTTGCTTGTGCTTAATGTAGTGTCGTCTGGGGTTAAGTAGCGTTGCATGGAGGGTTTCTGTGAAAATAATAACTTCAATAAGAATAATACGTTGAATTTAACATGCAGTGCGCAGCCATATTTGAAGTTCAGTCAATACTGCTACTCAGTTCGCCACCCTAAATGTCAAGTCACCTACACGATGCGAATCCTTTTACAAATATAAGGTTATACGTATATATATATTTAAGGGGCGAAGATCTTGGGACCTAGAAGGTGGTAAATGGTGCTAAAGGGAGACATTCACAATGTCGAAAATCAAGACCCAGACACATCAAAATACAGACAAAATTCAAAATTTCGGACAAGTCAAAATACAGACAAACCAAAATTAAGACAAATCGAAAAATAGACACATCAAAACGCAGACAAATCTTAATTTAAACGAATCAAAATACATACCAATGTAAATTCAGAAAAATCAAAATACAGACTAATCATAATACGGAAATTCCTAGACTCTCCGTTCAAAAATAAATGTGATTTCTTGGGCAGAAACACTGTGGATCGCGTAAGGGTTATTTTTTGAAGCGCGGCCAAAGGCCGCCTACGCGAAAAGGTATTATGGGCAGAAATACTGGGGAACGCGTAGCCGGTGTTGGATCGGCTAAGGGTTATTTTTTTGAAGCGCGGCCGAAGGCCGCCTTCGCGGAAAGATCTTCTGGGTAGAAATACTGTGGATCGCGTAGCCGCCTACGCAGAAAGGTGTTCTTTATAGAAGAAACAGTTTTGGGACCAACAAGATACCATTTTTGGGTTTGTCTGTATTTTGATTTGTCTGCATTTGGATTTGTCCGTATTTAGATTTGTCTGAATTTTGGTTTGTCTGTATTTTGATTTGTCTGCATTTTGAATGTCGACATTTTGAATTTCGGGATTTTGATTTTCTGTATTATGTTATACACCCGGTGCTAAAACCTTCTGGGAGTACCTATATGCTAATGTTATAGCAATAAGTTTCGTTGGCAAGGTTACGGTTGTTTAAACAATGGAATTACTTAATATTAGCAAATAAAGTTAAATGCATTCCGAGCAACTGTAAGTCAATTTCATCTAAATCCAACCGATCATAATATATGCATCCAGGTGAGGTAGACTCACACCATACTAGCAGTTTGCTTGAGCGCTCAGTTAAGAACATCTTTCTAACATCAACTTAACACTGCACCACCCCTTCAGAAATAGCATATTTCCAGTTAAGAATGTACATGCCAAATAGATAGACTTATGTACATATGTACCTACATATATTGAATACGCAGCTGAAAGTGAACATATGGCAGCAAAGTTAAAACAACTACTAATTTTAAATATTATAAGGTTATTTAACTGAAAACCAATTGGGAGGTCCGTATGCTTACCTCATCAGTGGTGGAACCCGAAACACAAAATGCTACAAGTACTAACGATGCATAAACGGCATACTGCACAGTAGCGTACATTTTGTTGACTTCGTTATTCTAGGGGACACCAATCAAATTAAACTTTTTGGTATTAATAATATACATTAATATGCATATACATATAAGTACCAATACTTAAATTAAGCAGGACTCGAATGAATAATGCAATTTACATTATTTTAATATATGAATTGAATAAAGACGTCAAAGCAAAAATCCATGAAAGCAATTTTCGGCTTGAGTGGTAATAGTGTTGCCAAACTGTTAAGCTGATGTAAATCAGAAAGACCCCCAGTAAAGCTGGAGACATTAGTTACGTTCCATTGAGACTTGAGCGAGATACGGATAGAAATTTAACATGCAAATGCAACAACAACGTTGTGATCCTGATATTTATCTGGTTCAATTTCTGATCCGTATAGCAGTTCTGTTCGTTTCGTTTTCTGTAGTAGATTTCTTTACAGCTAACCACTTTTGAGTTGGTAGCACTCATGGCTCAACTATATGGTTGGCTCATCTCTACAGCAATAACATACCTTTGTTCACATTGCCAAAATTAGCGTGATGGTGTTAGACGAATGGAATGGAATGAAAACATAAAACTTAGCAGCATTTGTTAGTTAGAAAATGTTGTAAATTCGTTGGTTTCTTTTTAAGTTTGCCATCTCCTTCTGATAATCCCTACTCCAGTGAAATGAAAAAAATAAAATCAGCTGGTGAGATGAGCCGACAATATAGTTGAGCCATTGTAGCACTGAACTAAATACGTGTACATTTATGTATACATAAAAGATCTCGCCATATTTAAAAGCAAGAACACTGAAAGAGTAAACAACTTGAAGATGATGTAAGGAAAATAAACAGTTTGCTTACGTGCGAAACTATTTAAATGGTAATAATTCTATCAGTATCTTAAAATTTTGTATTTCTTCTTATTTTCTACAAAACAGATGTTTTATATTAGTGCTGCCAGCTCTCATAAAGTTGATCTAGATCGTTCCAATGAGATTTGAGCCAGAGCTCTATAAACCAATGGAACGGCCCTATTGGTGCTTTATCGGTAACCTTTTAACAGCTGGTTCGACCAACCTTATGAGAATCAATGCAATCGATTATTGGTGCCGCTAAGGTCGTAACCGTATCGTAGCCAACCAATTGGGTTTTGGTTTACCGTCGTAACGATAAACAGCTGATTACGTTAGGGATACGGATACAGCGATACGGCATACGGCACCAATGACTCCAGCTTAATGACTCCGGCTTAAAAGTGCATGCACACTAAGCGACGCGACACGAAGCGATACGTTCCACAAAATATTCGTGGTCGTTTCGTGCCGTCGGATTTTCGCAATGTGTGCATGGTTCCATAAGAATTGTTTTAGAATGGAAAAACCAACTTAATGAAAAAAATGTTGTAATTGCGGTATTCTTATACCTAAAACGAGCGTTCGAAACAATATCTCAACAAATAATGATAGAAAAACATTACAGCATTGGAGTGAGAGATAAAGCGCTTGCATGGTTCAAAAGTTTATGAGGTGGGTTTTGTCTAAGGCTGGGGTAACACTCAGTCAATCCAGAGTCGAGTAAAGGTCCCACAAACCCCTACTGAATAAATACACGATATTTATGTGTTACGAACGCACGCACACACGGCTGGGGATATTAGGCGGACAGCAGCTTTCCGTGCAAAGATGGAGGCGGTGGCTAATAGGCGTAGTAGTAGCGGAGGGGTCGGTACGGTGGTTTAGTGGCGGTGCAGTGGCGGGCGGGATGGTACGGTTGTCCGGGAGCAGCGGCGGGATCAGCGCGGCGGCCGGACGGCGGACAGTATTAGCGGACGGATTGGTACAGTAGTATGAGCGCAGTGGCTGGACGGCGGACAGTATTAGCGGACGGATGGGTGTAGCGGTATAGACGAAGTGACGGCACCAGCGAACTGGATGGACGGTGATGCAGCGGCTTAACGGCGGTAGGATGGCGAGCGGCCAACGGTCGTTGTAGCAGCGACGTGACGGGTGCAGCGGCTTAACGGCGGTAGGATGGCGTGCGGCCAACGGTCGTCGTAGCAGCGGCGTGACGGATGCAGCGGCTCAACGGCGGTAGGATGGTGAACGGCCAACGGTCGTCGTAGCAGCGGCGGGACGGATACAGCGGCTCAACGGCGGTAGGATGGCGAACGGCCAACGGTCGTCGTAGCAGCGGCGGGACGGATACAGCGGCTCAACGGCGGTAGGATGGCGAACGGCCAACGGTCGTCGTAGCAGCGGCGTGACGGATGCAGCGGCGGTGGGCTACGGAGCGCGTACCAGGGCAGAGAGAGAGAGAGAGAAAATAGGCCGGCGACGGGGTTTACCTGGACAGCGGCTGCGTGTTCCGGGCGGGGTCGGATAGGCGTACCAACGGGCTGCTATTGGTCGGTCGGCTGCAACGGGATCTCTAGTCGCTCTTCTTCGGCAGCTGTGGTAGTCGCGGGGTCAGTCACCTGCGGAAGAGACTGCGAGGACTCGTTAGTGCTGGTTTCACCGCTGGACACCCCCGCCTCCCTACTTGCACACTAGTAGAAGGTGCGTAAGGGGGGCGGGGTTGTACCAGCCGATACACCGTGGGTCGACCCGTGGGCGGAGGGGAAGTGCACCTTAACGGCACAGCGTTAGCCCCTGTGCGCACGCATCGGCTCACGGCCGAAACCAGAGCTGAGGGGAAGGGGTGAAATGTCATGAAGGCATCGGGCCGCTCAACACCTAGGAGGGCGCGGGGGGCAAAGTAGCACAAGGCATCCTCCCCGTCGTCCTTACCTAAGTGAAGGGTGACCCGCGCCATGACAGCGCCCCCCCCCCCCCCACTCAGCCAGCCTAAGCTAGAACTGAGGGGGAGGGGTTAAATGGCCATGAGGGCGTCGGGCCACTCAACACCTAGGAGGGCGCGGGGGGCAAAGTAGCACAAGGCATCCTCCCCGTCGTCCTTACCTAAGTGAAGGGTGACTCGCGCCATGACGGCGCCCCTTCCACTCAGCCAGCTAGCAGGAGGGAAAAATATGTCTTTAAAAAGACATCCACTCCCGCTGGCTCACCTGCGAGGACTGAATTGCGAAAATGCAAATTCAGTGTTTATATGGGTGGTGACGCAAACTGGTTGAGAATTCAACGCACCATTATTGTGATTTTCATTGGTTCGCAATTTAGTTGGTTGTTGAATATGCTATAAAAGAAGTGGTTGTTGGCTATGCTATAGCAAAATAAGTACAGGGAGGTTCAGGTTTAGGTGAATAAGGAAATACAGGGGGAGTTACGTTATTGTAACGTTACGTTACAGTCCCCCTCCCACTTCGGTTGACGGAAAGCTGCGGTGGGGGAAAGGTGGATCTCCAGGCATGGCCTAGGTATTATGCCGGTGTGCGTGTGGGCGAAGCACTTTATTTAAAAAAAAAATATTTTTTCCAAAAATATACAGAGTCATTCTACTTAAGTCTAACAGAGTTAATGTTACTATTTCAGGTTCAATTGCAGAAAACATCATTCTAGTTAATTAAAAAAAAAATTTTTTTTTTTTTTTTGTCGGGGGTGGAGTTGTACTGAACTGTATCCGTTGTCATACTTCTCTCGTTCCCTTTTGATGTTATGTAGATGTATATATGAAAATTAATTAATTTTTTTTTTTTTTTTATTTATTTTTTTTTTTTTTTTTTTTTGTAATTTGAAAAATAATTCACATTTCATTTTCTCTTAAAATTAACAGAGGGTGTATATATATATAAAAATAGAAAATTTTGATTGGTCTCGTCTTCCTTCTTCAGTGCCTTATTCGATTGGTACGATTCGTTTCGTTCCCATGAGTGACACCTTTGCGTGTTTGTCATTTATCACTTCTACCCTCACCCGCTGTGCTTTCCACCGGAAAGTCCAGGTTTTCTTGGATTGGTTGGCCGGGCGTTTTAGCCTTAGTTCTCTAAAAAATTCCTCGGGATCCGGTAATTTTTTTTTGCGCTGTTTTTGTTGTTTCGTTGGTTTCGGGGGCGCGCCGTTCTTGCGGCTCTGTCGCCGACTCCTTCTCCCGGATGGCCATTAGGTGGTTTATTGGCGGCCCATGAAAAATTTGTATGCGTTGTATGCTTGGTTTGTTTGCCGGCCATAATGTTGCCTCAAACGGTGGGTGCCACGGCCGTATTGGTTTTGGTGAGTCCGGTGGTATGGGTTGCCGGTGTTTTTGACTCATGTTGGATGGTCTGGTTCCTGGAATGGAGAGATAAACGGGTTGTTTATGATTCGTACGGCTTTAAGTCTTGCAAGTGTGCGTGTGCGTGTTGCCGCTTTGGTTGCTCCGGGTGGCCTAATTTTACCGTGTTCGTCGAAACGTATTCCATCACCAAGTACGGGCCGGAAAATTTTGGTGCTAACTTCTGGGCGAATTTGTCTGCCGCGGATGAGAGTGGGTGGTCCCTTTTCATCACCTGCTCACCTATACGTGGCTTCCATTGCCGTCTGCGTAAGTCGTAGTGTTTTTTCTGTTGCTTTGAAGCTTTGGCTAGATGCCCTTTTATCTCGTCCCACAACTTGGTGATGGACGGTGGTACGGTTGGTGGCTCTGCTGGTACTGCTCCCTCCCTGCGCACTTGCTGCGGTGCTGTAAGGTCTCTACCGAAGTTGATTTCTGCTGCTGATGCTGTTGTAGATTCGTGGCTGGCCGTGTTTATCGCGAATGCTATTTGCGGTATCTCCTGGTCCCAGGTGCGGTGGTCGTCCTTGCATCGCTGAGCCATCATGGTTTTCACGACTCGGTTGGTTCGCTCGGTGGGGTTTTCGTGCGGGGCGTAGGCTGCCGTAAACTTGTGATCGATGCGGTGGTCGTTCAAAAACGTTGCTAATGCCTTCCCGACGAATTGTTTGCCATTGTCTGTGAGGAGGGTTTTCGGGCAGCCAAATCGGTATATGACTCTTTCTTGGAGTGCTTTGATTACGCTTGCCGTTGTCGCTGGGCGCACTGGGATCAACTCCACCCACTTGGAGAATTTGTCCACCATTACGAGGAGGCAAGTATTTCCTTGCTTGGAACGGGGTAGTGGCCCTACGAAGTCAGCGGTTACTATTTCCCACGGTCGTGATGATTGCATGGTTGCCATCAATCCTGCTGGGCGTCTTTGCTCGACTTTGTATTCTGCGCATCTGATACACTTCCGTACGTGTTTGAGGACATCGCGGAACATCCCGGGCCAGTAATAGTTCTGTTGTGCTCTCTTAAGCGTCTTCTTCACCCCGAGATGTCCGGCGGCGGCGGCGTCGTGGACTTCCTGTAGTACGTCCTTTCGTCGGTCGGCTGGGATGCACAGCTTCCATTGCGGTGACCGCGAAAGTTGATTTCTCGGGGAAATGTGGCGGAAGAGTCGGTTATCGACGATCTGGTAATCTGGATGTGCTTGGGGTTTTTCCCGCACCTGTCTTGCTTTCCTCTCGTGCCAGTCGTTTGTTCCGTTGGTTATGGTGTACAAAATGTCGTCATCGGCGTGTCGTAGCGGGCAGCGGGAGAGTGCGTCGGCTACCACGTTCTGTGCTCCTTTTCGGTATTCTATCTCGAAATTATATTGTTGCAATTCCAGTGCCCATCTTGCCAGACGTCCAGAGGGGTTTTGGAGTGAGTGCAGCCATTTTAGTGAGTGGTGGTCTGTGATGACGGTGAAGTGATACCTCTCCAGGTACGGTCTCATCTTACGGATGCCCCATAGCACGGCGAGGCATTCTTGTTCGGTGGCCGAGTATCGCTTTTCCAGCTGGGTTAGGCTTCGGCTGGCGTAGGCTACTACATTCTCGTGGTCGGAATGGCGTTGATAGAGCACGACGCCCAGGCCCTCTCCGCTCGCGTCGGTCTGGAGAAAAAAACGGTCGAGAGAAGTCCGGACAACAAAGTATTGGCGCGCTGGAGAGCTTATCCTTGAGAGCTTTGAAAGCGTGATTTTGTTGCGCCTCCCATTTCCAGACTTGTCCCTTTTTCAGCAGTTGGTTAAGCGGCGCGGCGAGCGTAGAGAAGTCTGCCACGAAGCGGCGGTACCATGACGCGAGTCCAAGAAAACGACGGAGCTCTTTGAGCGTTTTCGGTGCGGGCATCTCCTGTACAGCGGATACTTTTGCTGGATCGGTGTGAATTCCTTTCGAACTGATGATATGTCCTAGGTAATGGAGTTGTTGCTGGACGAAGCTGCATTTTTCGAAGTTTACTTGCATCCTGTGTCTTTGTAGGCGCTCGAACACTTCCCTCAAGATCGCCAAGTGTTCTGCGAAGGTATCTCCCAATACGATGATATCGTCCAGGTAGGCGAAAACTTTTGGTTGGAGTTCGGGTCCAAGTATCGAATCCAGAGCGCGTTGAAAGGTAGCCGGAGCAGAGTGTAGGCCAAATGGCATGACTTTCCACTGGAACAACCCTCTGCCAGGAACTGTAAATGCGGTGTATGGTCGGGATGCTCTGGCGAGCGGGATTTGCCAGTAGCCGTTCTTCAAGTCAATGGTCGAGATGAATTTCGCCTCTTTCAGCTGGTCGAGAATGGCTCCAATTTGCGGCAACGGGTAAGCGTCTGGTTCGCTGGCGGCGTTGAGTTGACGGTAATCGATGCACATCCTCCACGTGCCCTGTTTTTTGCGGACTAGCACGATTGGCGAGCTGTACGCGCTTCGCGATGGTTCTATCCTTCCTCCTGCTAATAGCTCGTCTACCTCTTCGTTGATGACTTGTTGCATGGCCGGGTTGCGGGGGTAGTATCGTTGCTTCAGCGGTCGGTTGTGTTTGAGACGAATCGTATGCTCGGCTGCAGTGCTTGGTCCGATGATTTCGCCAAACAGTTTTTGGTGATGCGCCAGGAAGTTTCCCAGTTCCGTGTTTTGTTCTCGGCTCGTCAATGCACATAGCGTATCCAGTTCGAGTGCTCTCTTGGTCACGGTGGCCTCTAGCGGCTGACCATCCAGCGTGAGGATGATTCCCCTCTGTCTTAGGAAGTCCATTCCGAGGATTACCTGTTCGGCCAAGTTTGGGATAACGGATAGCATCGCGTCTGTGGTTCGTCCTTGATACACAATCCTTGCCGGGTAGGAGTTCGAGGTAAAGACACACGTTTGGTCTGCCAGCTGGATGCTTCGCTTGTTGGGGCGCGCCTTGATGTTGTTCTTTTCTAGGTGTTTCCGTACGGTGTCATCTACATAGGATAGGGTGGCGCCGGTGTCCACTAGTGCGCGCACGCTCATGTCCTCGATGAGCACTGGTATATAGAATCGGCCATCTACTTGTGTTTTTGCGGTCGATTTGCTGGCGGGTGGTTCCTTCGGCTTCTCTGGTCGGACGTACGGTGCTTGGCGGCTTCCTTTAATAGCGTTGGACGGCGTTCGGGGTGCGTTCTCGGTAGTTGGGCTAGTCGGAGGGCATGGGCAGTCCCTGGAGAGGATGTTGTCTTGGCCACACCGGGAGCAGAACTTCCTCCAGGGGCCCTTACATTGGAAGCGGTGGTGTCCGCGTTCCTTGCAGCGCCAACAGCACTCTTTGCTGTCGTATTCCATGGGTAGGTGGTATAGGCTGTGGGCCACCATTTTTCCCTGTTTCGCTTCCTCGCCTCTTAACAGCTCATACTCTTCCGTTAGCTCCAGGAGCTCCTCGATCGTCCTAAACTCGCTGCGTTTGACAAAAAGGCGGTATTCCACGCGTAGACCATCAAAGATCCGTTCGAGGTGATTCTCTTCGCACATCGTCGGGTGTTGGCGGATCAGCGTTTCCAGTGCGAGGATGTAGTCCTTGGCCTTCTCTCGGCCTTGCTGTTTGCGTTGTCGGATGGCTTCTTCCAAATGTCGTATGTGTCGCTTAGGTAGAAAAAAATTTTGCACCTCCCTCCGCAGATCGCTCCAGCGGTGTATGTGTTGCTTACGGACGCGGTACCATTGCAGTGCTTTCCCACGTAGAAGCTCCGGCAGTGTTGGGAGGAGTCGGTCGACGGGGATGCGGTAGCATTCGGCAAGCTCCTCTATCCTCTCAAGAAATTCGTGCAGTGACTCCTCCCCCGAAAAGTGCAAGTCCCAGCGGCGAACGGTATTCATAAGTTCACCGTCGCTCATTTCGTCTCGTTTTGGTAATGCGTTCTCTCCCTTTCCTCCGTGCGGCTGTGGGCTGTGGACCTGGATTGAAGGGATCGGCTTTGTTGTTGGCTGGGGTAGCGTAGCGAACTTCCCCTCTTCCTCGTTCACTTCTCGTTCCAGCTCTTTCAACAGGTCTTCACTGGATTTCCTGGCGCGTTTTGCTCGCACGTAAGTACTCAGTGCGCGGCGCAGCTCGGCTACGGTTTGGCCTTCCACGTCGATTCGGTGTTCCTTGCACTCCTCGATCAGCTTCTCCTTCCTAAGTAGGTAGATCCAATTGAGCGAGTCGGTGCTCAGCAGCGTGCCTTCCGGAGCCTGTGTGTGTGTTGTTTCTAGCGGTGCGTTCGTCGAACCCGCCCCGGCAGTGTTGGTGGTGGTTGTAGTTGTTTTTCCACGGTCATCTGCGGAGGAGGGTCCCTGCTCGGGCGCCATTTATGAGGTGGGTTTTGTCTAAGGCTGGGGTAACACTCAGACAATCCAGAGTCGAGTAAAGGTCCCACAAACCCCTACTGAATAAATACACGATATTTATGTGTTACGAACGCACACACACACGGCTGGGGATATTAGGCGGACAGCAGCTTTCCGTGCAAAGATGGAGGCGGTGGCTAATAGGCGTAGTAGTAGCGGAGGGGTCGGTACGGTGGTTTAGTGGCGGTGCAGTAGCGGGCGGGATGGTACGGTTGTCCGGGAGCAGCGGCGGGATCAGCGCGGCGGCCGGACGGCGGACAGTAATAGCGGACGGATTGGTACAGTAGTATGAGCGCAGTGGCTGGACGGCGGACAGTATTAGCGGACGGATGGGTGTAGCGGTATAGACGAAGTGACGGTACCAGCGAACTGGATGGACGGTGATGCAGCGGCTTAACGGCGGTAGGATGGCGAGCGGCCAACGGTCGTCGTAGCAGCGGCGTGACGGATGCAGCGGCTCAACGGCGGTAGGATGGTGAACGGCCAACGGTCGTCGTAGCAGCGGCGGGACGGATACAGCGGCTCAACGGCGGTAGGATGGCGAACGGCCAACGGTCGTCGTAGCAGCGGCGGGACGGATACAGCGGCTCAACGGCGGTAGGATGGCGAACGGCCAACGGTCGTCGTAGCAGCGGCGTGACGGATGCAGCGGCGGTGGGCTACGGAGCGCGTACCAGGGCAGAGAGAGAGAGAGAGAAAATAGGCCGGCGACGGGGTTTACCTGGACAGCGGCTGCGTGTTCCGGGCGGGGTCGGATAGGCGTACCAACGGGCTGCTATTGGTCGGTCGGCTGCAACGGGATCTCTAGTCGCTCTTCTTCGGCAGCTGTGGTAGTCGCGGGGTCAGTCACCTGCGGAAGAGACTGCGAGGACTGCGAGGACTCGTTAGTGCTGGTTTCACCGCTGGACACCCCCGCCTCCCTACTTGCACACTAGTAGAAGGTGCGTAAGGGGGGCGGGGTTGTACCAGCCGATACACCGTGGGTCGACCCGTGGGCGGAGGGGAAGTGCACCTTAACGGCACAGCGGTAGCCCCTGTGCGCACGCATCGGCTCACGGCCGAAACCAGAGCTGAGGGGAAGGGGTGAAATGTCATGAAGGCATCGGGCCGCTCAACACCTAGGAGGGCGCGGGGGGCAAAGTAGCACAAGGCATCCTCCCCGTCGTCCTTACCTAAGTGAAGGGTGACCCGCGCCATGACAGCGCCCCCCCCCCCCCCCCCCACTCAGCCAGCCTAAGCTAGAACTGAGGGGGAGGGGTTAAATGGCCATGAGGGCGTCGGGCCACTCAACACCTAGGAGGGCGCGGGGGGCAAAGTAGAACAAGGCATCCTCCCCGTCGTCCTTACCTAAGTGAAGGGTGACTCGCGCCATGACGGCGCCCCTTCCACTCAGCCAGCTAGCAGGAGGGAAAAATATGTCTTTAAAAAGACATCCACTCCCGCTTGCTCACCTGCGAGGACTGAATTGCGAAAATGCAAATTCAGTGTTTATATGGGTGGTGACGCAAACTGGTTGAGAATTCAACGCACCATTATTGTGATTTTCATTGGTTCGCAATTTAGTTGGTTGTTGAATATGCTATAAAAGAAGTGGTTGTTGGCTATGCTATAGCAAAATAAGTACAGGGAGGTTCAGGTTTAGGTGAATAAGGAAATACAGGGGGAGTTACGTTATTGTAACGTTACGTTACAAGTTACTTTTCAAATCGTCGCCAAAGAACACTAGTAAATGGAACATTTCTATCAAATGAAACACCAGTCGATATTGGCCTTCCACAAGGATCAGTACTTGCACCAATATTGCTTAAAATATATAAATGATATAATTAAATCAGTAAAGCATTGTAACTTAAAGTTGTTTGCAGATGATACCCTCATTTTGATAAGCCATAAAAATTTTAATATAGCTATGCAAAAAATGCCTATACCTATGGATGTGCGAAAACAAATTAAAGATAAATGCAGATGAGACCAAGTATATGATTCTGAGTAGAACCCCCGTTAGTAACAGTTATGAAGTAAAAATAGACAACAGTGTACTTATGGAAGTGTCAAAACTAAACTAGGTATAGTTATTTATAATAGATTGAAATTTGAAGACCACATAAATGGTCTTAAGCAAAAGATTGCTAAAAAATAGGTTTCCTGTACAGGTCATGTAAATACGTATAGAAGGAGCACAAGATCTTAGTATTTAGAACTATAGTGGAGCCCCATTTTAATTACTGCACGAGATTGAGTCGGTGCAGTTCGATTAGTATGTGCTGACCGCCTTATGTATTACCGTCTACTCAAAGTATCATCTCTATATCATTGTGAATGATGACAAAGTGTGATCTCTTACCTGTCAACTGCCTGACAGGCTGTTCAATATGGCTACTTTTCAGCGTTTTGACAGGCTGTTCAATATGGCGGCGCCTATCTTCAGCGGGTGATAGAGAGATACAGAATGAGACAGCGATAGTCAAATACGAATCAGGTGATCCAATCACTTTGGAATTTTGACGTTTATGCAGAAGAGATCACACTTTGTTATCATTCACAATGCTCTATATGTTTTTCATTGTCCTAAGACGGCCCATACATGACACAAAAGTCATGCGCAAATATAAAACGGCGGAATTTGTGCAAATGATAATTTTGACATACACGGCTCAAAAACACTGCGCAATATTCATTTTTAAAGTAGCGCAACAAATGAAACATGTGTTTTAATTGTATAAAAAAGGCACTAATTGTATAAAAAATCACTATTTACTTTCCACAGTGCTGGTAATTCACGGTATAAGTCGAAAAACTCGCACCAGAAGCGTTTATTTTCCATTGTATTTATAAAATATATATTTTAATTGCAAGACCAACTCAACTCATTGCAGCACTGCGCAATATTCATTTTTAACTAGCGCAACAAATGAAACATGTGTTCTAATTGCATAAAAATTATTATGTATTATTGAATTTGTGTGAATTCCTGTTACAAGCTAGAGATGGTCTTTACGCCTTCGATATTAACATTTTTAAGCAATAATTTCTGATGTTATATTATCAGGAACCACAGGTAAACTGTGTAAGATTCGCCACACAAGAAGAAAAAAGCATGTGCAATATTTGCAGACATGCGTAAATATCAAAATCGTTTTGATTTTAGCGCAGTTCTCTGCGCAAATAGCGCAACCAGTGCACACACCGGGCAAATACTTGTGCAAATTGGTAATTGGCACAAGGATACTTGAGCCGTGTAATTGGGGTATAACAGAATAATAATCATACGATTGTGCCGTTGTTTTCTTTTTGCGTATAAAGCGGAAGTCATTGGTGCCGTATGTCGTATCGCTGTAGTCGTATCCCTAACGTAATCAGCTGTTTATCGTTACGATGGTATAAAGGGCAAATTAATGGTGACTTATAACCATAAAGCCATAACCATATAAAACAGCTGATCGAACCTGCCTTAAGCTGGGGACATTGGTGCTTTATCGGTAACCGTATCGGTAACCTTATAACAGCTGATTCGACCAACCTTATGAGAATCAATGCAATCGATTATTGGTGCCGCTAAAGTCGTAACCGTATCGTAGCCAACCAATTGGGTTTTGGTTTTCCGTCGTAACGATAAACAGCTGATTACGTTATGGATACGGATACAGCGATACGACATACGGCACCAATGACTCCGGCTTTATGGACATCAATGTAATCGATTAATGGTGCCATACCATAACGCTAACGCCATAACCATACCATAACCAACCAATTGGCTTTTGGTTTCTCGCCATATCCATAACCTAAAAATATTTGAGGTGATGAATTTAATAACTTTTTGTAGATTTTATTCATTGTTTTGGATACGTTATGACTAAGAAACTTATTTTTTGTGGAACATGTTTGTAATTTTTTGCGTTTTCGTATTTTTTAAGAAATTTTCACGACTTTTAAGTTAAGGCACCATTAATCGATCACATTGGAGATGGTTATGGATATGGGTATGGTTACGACTATGGCGTTAGGGTTAAGGAAGTTTAATTCACACTTAAACCAAAAACCAATTGGTTGGCTACGATACGGTTACGACCTTAGCGGCACCAATAATCGATTGCGTTGATTCCCATAAAGCGCCAAATACACGACACGAACATTTCCGCGAACATTCCGCAATCTTGTTCGCAGCTTTGGCCATACACCATACGAACTTTTGGCCGAACATTAGTTCTCTTTCAGACAGCGATGAATACGGACAACAATTGTGCTGCAGCAATATTGCTCGCTTTTTCGATTAAAGTCGCATAATCATTATTCTTTTTAATTCTGTTACAATAATCTTTGCTTTTTACTTGCCACAATGATGGCAAAGATTTATACATTTCAATAAATTCACTCAGAAAATTTTTATTGTCCATTTTACTTTGTCGCGCACATCTGTTCCGTTCATAAATTACTACGATTATGAGCTATTTCGCCATACGCGCACGAACATTTCGCGCAAATGTTCGCCAAAAATTAAAATATTTTGATTTTTGGCGAACATTTGCGCGAACTGGCAAACACCACCATACACGACAGAAAAGGTCGCAGAAACATGACATAACGGGAATGTTCGCGGAAATGTTCGTGTCGTGTATTTGGCGCTTAAGATTGCTCGAATCAGCTGTTATAAGGTTACCGATACGGTTACCGATAAAGCACCAATGTCTCCAGCTTAAAAGGCCGGTTGGCTACAATAAAGTGTTCAGTTATCCTTTTATCTTGTCTAATTCGCTTCTTTGGATTTATCATAAATTTTTTGGTGCCTCCTGTGAGGAGTGCAAACGCGTTAATTGTTTTCAGTATTTTTAAAATCTTATATGTTTGCATAGTCGCGTTTAGTTTACTTGTTTAATTTAATTAAAATTTGCGAACTACCAAATTTGCAAGCGTACAACCATGGCAGCAATCACCATAAGGAGATCCGCAAGGAGCAGTATTTTGAGCATCAAAGCAGAGTTGGACGCTGAAGGGTGTAGCCCGGACGATATACAGGTAGAACACACAATCACTACGTTGGCCAGCCATTACAATCGCTTTATGGAAAAACAATTGATTTTAGTGGGAGAAGCCACCTCAGAAGAGCCTGATGCACATGAGCAGCTACTAGCGCAGGTGGAGACCATATATGGCAGCATAGTTACAAAACTGCAGCGTATTCGTGTTGCTGCAAATACAACAACAAACTTTGCATCTAGTCGTTGCCAAATGGACCACCGGCTCCATCCTGTGAAGCTACCTACATTCGATGGTAAGCAGGAAAACTGGCTGATGTTTAAAGAAATTTTCGAATCAATGGTGCACAATCGTACTGAGCTAGACGATACCTAAAAACTCAGCCGGTTGAGACAGTGCGTAGATGTCCAGGCCGTGCCTATGGTTGGTGGCGTATACACTGAAGGTTATGAACAGCTATGGGCAGAGTTGAAGCGGCGGTACGACAATCCAAGGCGGTTGGTTGAATCCCATGTAAATCGTTTATTAGACTTGCCAGAGCATCCAGCTCTAACGCAACGTAATGTTCGAAATGTTATCGACGTGGCACGAAGCACACTGCGTGCACTAAATGTGCTGGCATTGGCAACAGATCAATTGGATGCCATCGTATATCCCATAGTTCTCCGAAAGTTACCCACATCAGCGGTGACTCACTGGACTGTCCTCAACCACTCGGATATACTTCCACAGTTACAGAAAATGCTAGAAGAGATCGAGACATATGCTGACACATTGAGAATGAGCTCCACTGCGCCGTTAAGACATTCTGCAGTTAACCGTTCTGTACAGTCACATGTGGTGACACCGAAATCTTCAACTGCCAATATGCGCTCTACGTGCCCACGGTGCTCCGAGTCACATCGCATATTCAAGTGCCCTTAATTTCGAGCATTAAGTCTGGATCAACGCCTACAAATGGTACGTCAATCATCGCTTTGCTTTAATTGCTTGGGATCAGGTCACTCTGTCAGGGATTGTACCTCGGGCAATTGCAACAATTGCAAGCAGAAACACAACACATTGCTTTGTAAGGGCAACTCGACAAGCGAGCAGCCACCAACAAACACAAGTACGGTATTGCAATCATCATCAGGAGCCGGCACCACCGCTCCTCAAATACTACCCCGTATTGACGCTGTTCAGTCCTTCCTGGCACATTCCGAGGGAATCGTTCTTCTGGCAACTGCAAAAGCCTTAGTGGTAGATAGCGTGGGAGAAGAGGTGGAGTGCCGCGTCTTATGCCACATGGGCTCTCAGGTAAGCTTCATTACGGAGCCATTTTTTAACCGTTTGAGTCTCCACAGAAGACGATCAAAACTCATTGTGGAGGGTATCGGTTCACAGAGCTCCACTACATCGCGTGGACAGACGACCTTGATTATGCGTTCTTATCATGATGCGAAGTTCGAGTGCTGCTTTGAGACACATATCTTACCGGACATTACTTCAACTATTCCATCGTCACCAATATACATTAGCCAGTACCAGAGCTGTAAAAGTGTGCAATCATTTGAAATTTTAAATCATTGATTTAAGAATGCTGTTTCTTCATTCTTTCATTCCTTGTTAAGGAATGTGGCTTAAAAGTCAACCCATTCTTCATTCAGTAGTGGGAAAAAAAGAATGCACTCTTGAACTCTTCGAAGAAAGAATGAAGTAATTGAATGAAACACAAACAGTTTTCAACACAGAATAAGCATTCAAATGAATACAGCCTTTGCTGAGTGTGCACACACTTTTCTAGTACCAATCAATTATGAAAAATGTCGTACAAGCACAAAACCCGCTCAAATATCACATGGTTGCATAAGCCACTTCAAAATATCAACACAAAAATTTAGTTATTTAAAGTGATGACCACTTTTTTCGTTATTTAAATGGTAATAAAGCGCAAAGAAGTTAATTGAAAAAGCATTTTTATTAAAATTGTTCTAAAAATTTAATAATAAAAAAAGCAAATGACAAATATTTCAACATCCCTGTTCCGAAAATTGTCATCGTTCTAAATAAGTGTTGCCAATGTGCCATATAAAAGACTTGCATTGAAAAGTACTAGCCTACATTTGCACGTCCTCAATTGGTTATTAAACAATTGAAGAAAAGGCAATACACTATAAAAGCTCTTAAGTTCCTCCATATATTCTTCCTAGCGGTATATGGCCAAATACTGTATCTATACTGGTTTGTGAATTTGCAAATGGCAATAGCAATATCCTATTTTCTAAGAAAATTATTCTTCTAAACACAATAGTTTGTAATTACAAGCATTTAAAGTAGGCTCTATAGGTAGTTGTAGCTTTTTTGATAGCAAGAAAATTAACTTTGAATACAAATCTGCTCAAGTAAGATAGAATTCAACCAAACAATTTCAATCTTTTACCAATGCCGTGCCAATAAGCAGAGAGACTATTCTCAACCACTCGGATCCTATATTTATATTCCGTCAAACACTGTTAAAATATCAGCTGTAAAAAAACTGTAGTCCGATGGAGCCAGTCAATAAACCTCTGAAGAGTTTTTTCCAATGAAACATTTTTTTTTGTTGCACAGGTGAATAAAAACGGGGAAGGTGAATCAGGTGAATAGAAAAGCCTGAATCACCGTAGGACGATGTCATGGAATTAGACATATATTTATCGAAATTCTCGGAATTACGAGGCTCCAACGAAATCGCCGATAGACCTATGTACTTTGATGTATTTAAAGTTAAATGACTTAAGTATCTGTTTTTGTTATATTATCGACAAAAAATATCCAAAATTTACTTTATTTGGTCAATGCACAAATTGTTCATTTACAAAATTCATTTTACAACAATAGCAAAATGAGTAGTAACATTTTGACATATAGCAAGAAGGCAATAGATTGTCTTTGCGAAGTTTCAGCCAAATTCGACTATGTCTTCATGTCTTTTGAATACTTTATATAATCGAGAGCCCTATGGTTTTATGTAAGCGAGTTATCCACAAGAGTTCCTAAAAAAGATACCAATCAACACACAAGAGCCTAACATTTTTTGATCTCACACGATTAATTAAAAAAAATCAACCCAATTACGAAGTATATAAAATCTGCTATGAAGTACTACTTCTTGTATGTCTTATGGTCGCACACCATGAAGATGATTTAAGACTTTCCTGGTATATAATTAGCTACTTGTTTGTTTGTGTTCGAAATGGTACCATCGCAATATACCAGTTTAAGCGTGACCGCGCTGTCTTACTCCAAAGAGCATCACGCTTGGATATTCCTTAACTGTCCTATGTAAAGTTTTATTAAGGGCATACTCAACGGATTCTACAACATTATCCCAGTGTATGTTTCTCTCAGGGTCTGTCAGTTTCGCAATCATTGGCGCCAAGTTTCTATTAACTCTCTCCACTTGTCCATTGGCTTGTGGTGAGCCAGTTGTAATTTTTATATGGCGCACGTTTTCTTTTTCTAGGTACTGGTGAAATTCTCCTGATGTAAAGCAACTACCTCTATCCGACACAATATATTTTGGCTTGCTATATGAACGGAAATATGCCATCAATGCATTTATAACCTACCTTGCATTTGTTGTCTTAGTCGGGTATAACCTCACAAACTTTGTGCTGGCATCGATGATAACTAATAAGTGCTTTTTCGCTCTTCCATGGTCAACAGGACCAAAATGGTCTATGTGTATTACCTGGAATGGTTTACTACCCTTCGGAATGTTGTGCAAATAACCTTCTTCACGTCCATGCTTTGAAGAATAAACGATACACTTTAAACAATTTCGGATGTGGTTCGCAATTTTTTGCTTCATATTTGGAAACAAGTAGTTTTTCGAAACAAGATCCAACGTTTTGTCGATCCCTGTATGGCCCAGTTCGACATGATATTTGTGAAATATATGATTTTCCATACTCTCCGGTACGTAAAATAATAATGTATCATTTTCTTTTTTCCTATACACCACCCCGTTGCGCATTTCGTACTGACTATTTTTACTTTTTTGCAATATTTCACGTAACTCCCTAATCTTAGTATCTTTTCCTTGACAAATTATAAGGTTTTCTTCAAACGTATTCGATTCTAACACTAAAATATTGTTACATGACTCAATGCGCAAACACATGCATATAGCTGATAAGTTTGAGAGCTCATGGACAATGCTAGTAGATTATGGAAAAATGCGAATGAGGAAACCAAAGGGTATAAAAGGCAACAGATGTAGAGGCGCTGTAATTCAGTTTGAGTTGAGCTATCAATCAGTTAGTGATTAAGCACGCGATATGGCGACCAATAGTAGAGTTTCATTTGAGTTATGAATCATTTTGGTTATTAAGCCAGCGAGTAGCAAAGTATAAGTGTTATTGTGAAGTACTTTAATAAAGGCCATTTTTCCATTATTCAAAATTGGAGTTATTTATTCAACAGTTTAGTGATTCGAACTTATCAGAGGATTGCAAATAAGAGGATTTGCAGCAAATTCGTTACAATATATATTTTAAAGTGCGCATACTTATACTTTAAAAGTTTTTTGTTGTTAAAGTTTGCAAATTTAGCAAATTTCTATAGCACTTTAAATTACAATTTACACATCTTTCAAAACCTTAATCCACATACATATCTATATAAATTGGCAACGATAAACTTAAATTGCATTTTTGTATATTTCATTTTTGCATTGTTTTTACTTATTATAAATGTTTTTATTAAATCAATCGCGCTTTTGTAGCAACATGCACATTTATATATATATATATATACATTACAAAGCTGTGCTGCCACATAAACAAAAAAAGAAAAAAACAAATATAAATATTACCTTACCACCATTCAGTTAATACAGAAAAAGGAAAATATATATTTTTACTACTCATTTAGAAAAGTTGAAACAGCTTTCCGCGTAGGCGGCCTTCGGCCGCGCTATGCAGAAAGGTGTTCTACGCAGAATTACTGTGCATGGCGCTGCCGTTGTTGGATCGGCTAACATAACAATAAACATCAGAGTTATAAGGTAATATCAGCTCGTTCACGAATGCAAAAAAGAGCTTTTCCAAATTAGAAAAGTTAAGGATATATATACATCAGATGAAAGATATTTTTATGAGTTATTTTTCGAT
Organism: Eurosta solidaginis; assembly: GCF_040869045.1. Taxonomy (NCBI): domain Eukaryota; kingdom Metazoa; phylum Arthropoda; class Insecta; order Diptera; family Tephritidae; genus Eurosta; species Eurosta solidaginis. The sequence continues at coordinate 285,503,798 of NC_090321.1, read as the reverse complement.
TCTGCACTTGTTCCGTTTTTTAGATGTGGCAGCACAGATTTGTAATATCGTAAAATATATATACGTATACACATATAAAAGTTGTATAGAAATTTGCAAACTTTAACAACAAATAACTTTTTAATTATACGTTTGCGCACTTTAAAATATATATATTTGTGATCGGGAGAACTCACTCTTTCATTTGATACCAAGTTAAACCCGGAACTCGGGGGGCTAAACTAAATCGCTGCCGACCCAAGCACCAGAGCATTTCTTGATGTCTTCGATAGGTTTGTCAGTCGTCGAGGTTATTGTACCAATCTCTATAGTGACAATGGCAGTCAATTTGTCGGTGCAAATCGTCTACTCCAATCTGACTTGGCGAACTGGAACAACACGTATTCCAAACAACGACTGTCGGATGACGGTATCCATTGGCATTTCATAACTCCCTCAGCGCCACATCAAGGAGGTTTATGGGAGGCTGCGGTCCGCTCCGCCAAGAAGCATCTGAAGCGCGTCATTGGTGACACAGTACTCCCCTACTCTCAACTTAGTACATTGCTAGTGCGCATCGAGGCATGCCTCAATTCGAGACCGATTATCGCTGTCCATGACGATCCTAAAGGTGCTGTTGCGCTATCGCCTGGGGATTTCCTTATCGATCGTCCATTGAATTCACGACGCCAGTGATTCAGATGCACCTGACAGCCGTCTCAAGTATTATCAGCAACTGCAGCGCATGCTCCAACATTTTTGGCAACAGTGGAAGGAGGAGTACTTGGTACAGCTGCAGGTTCGTAGCAAATGGGCGCGACCTACCCCTAATATGCAGGTTGGTGACATCGTAGCTAATCAAAATGAGCAACTACCACCTTCCTGCTGGCGAATTGGTCGCATTACTGAGGTACATCCGGGGAGCGACGGATTGGTACGTGTGGTCACCATAGAATTTAGCACATTCGAAAGAGATTTACATCGCAAACATGTATGTCAACGCCCTGTCCAGCGGGTATGCCGCATTGTCGAATCTAGCGAAAGAATCCTAAGTCCACAGGACTTAGCCGGGGAGGATGTACGAGATTGAGTCTGTGCAGTTCGATTAGTATGTGCTGACCGCCTTATGTATTACCGTCTACTCAAAATATCATCTCTATGTGTTTTTCATTGTCCTAACTGAATAATAATCATACGATTGTGCCGTTGTTTTTTTTTTTTGCGTATAAGAGGCCGGTTGGCTACAATAAAGTGTTCAGTTATCTTTTTATCGTGTCTAATTCGCTTCTTTGGACTTATTATACACATACTGTTTCTGGTTGCAGATAACATAATAGATAGCTTACAAAAAATGCAAAATAAGGCGATGAGCTTTATATTAAATAAAGAACATGATACTCCGCAAGTGATATGCTGAACAAATTACAATGGCTTAGTGTTAAACAGCGTATACTTTATTTTGTAATGATTTTTGTTTTTAATATTGTTACGAATGTTAGCAACACTAAGGGGTACTGCCATCTTTATGCCGGTGCTAAGCAGTGACGTGAATGCACATCAATAATTTAATCATTTTTGCCGTCTTTCAGGTAGTTTTACAGCTCCGGCTCACGCTTAATTCTCACGGGAATGCTCTGGATCCTTGAGAGACTTGAGAAGCAGATGTCGTGAAATTTTCGCTTACGTGAAATGTGATAGGTAGATGTCGCCGCTGTTTTTCATTTAACTCATACGGCGAAAGGCTAAGCAGCGACATCTATTTTTGAAAAAGTAGGTATATTGAAGGCCGCGTTGCCAACCTAAAAAGAAGTAATTAACAAATTATCTGGCTCACAAATTGAACCAGACTTCTATCTGGATTTATCTGGCTCAAATCGTTGGTGTTGCATTTACATGCAAAATTATTTATCTGGCTCAGGATTTTGCCACCGGATGATAGCTTTTGTCTACACCTATGTACGTACAGCAGTGGAGAAGAGTAGCACAAACACGTGCAGATATCTTATGCTCCTAAAGGTATGCAATTGGGATTGTGGAAGTGTCGTTCACACATACAAGCGCATGGGGTATGAGAGAAGCTATAAAAATTATACATCTTGTTACGGTCTGCTGCTACGGTCTACGGCTACGATCCACTTGGGAGCGTGTTCACGCGAACACACCTAGCGATGTGGCGAAAGTTGCGATAAAAAGATATCGAAAAAAACAAGAAAAAGACAGACCGGCCATCACTACGAAAAAATCGGCCCTTTTAAGATTGAGTTTCAGCCGTATACACAAAAAGACAGAAAACAAAAAATTTGGTAAGGAAAAAAATCAAGAAAAATCGCCGAGTTTCCGGCCAAATCGACACCAAAAAAGATGATGGTGGTAAAACGTATTCACCTATGGTGTTTGTAAGTGATTATTGGGACTTACAACGTGAACATTTTCCCATCAATGAAACAACGCCAGAATTAGATCTGCATTTAACCTATCAACCATTAGGCATGTTCAAGTGGCAATTGTATGCAGCGCAGCAAATGAAAAAATTTTGGGTGGTAATCAATCTTAACTAGTTAGGACACTACCCCCGGCGTAAAGGCCAGCACGAAGCTTTTTCGCTACCTGGGTCATTTGGTCACCTCGGACCACAGCGTCAACCACCACCAACGGTGCCTACTATTACCACGGGCATCACCATCGGCAGTACCTCCCCCAACTCCTTCATAAGCGCAACCACGAGCGCAACAACCATTAGACGTACCGCCACACCAGTTGCAACGCACGTAGCGGGGCCACGTACATAGGCTTGAGGCCATTAATGTCAACACCAACCACAGGCGGTTCCACCGACCGCAAGACTAGCGCACCTTTATTGACTGCGTCCATACCGGCAATAACACTACTAGGGCAACCCTTATCAACTACGACCAAATTGGGCTACATTAAACCTGCTACAATGACAATCACGATACAGCGAATATAGGCCTGTGGCCATTCCAATTGAGATAACGAACATCAGCGGTTAAAGCGGTGAGTTCGTTCCACTACTGAACTAAAATTATGTATTTGTAGCCTTAACCTTTTCTTTTAAAATTATATTTTGACTCCGCAACATTATATAATGTTAATGTAGCAACCACGAAATTAAAAGTGAATTGTTTATATAAAACACAAAGACCAATGTGCTAAATACCTTCGCACTGTAAATAGGATTGCAATTTGGTAGAAAAATGAAAAATGAATTCCCTGTAGTTAAATGCACTAATATTAAAAAAAAGCATAAAAACAACTCAAGATTGATAATAATGTGAAGTTTATATGCTATAACTAAAAACCACGAAGATCAATTTAATGTAATTATTTAGTGTTGCAAAACAAGGTATAAAGCTAATTGAAAAAAAAAGACATATTCGAGTATACATCTATGTATTGTTTAAGTCATAGTAAATTGCCTTTTTTCTACAAAAAAAAAAAATGTTTAACCAACAAAAAAACAAAGCATATTTTAATGGTCATAGGTGTGCAATTTATACTGTAATACCGAGAAAAAGGCGTTTCAGGTATTAAAATCTGCTTTGCGTTGTGGTAAAACTTTACTATTACATTTTTTTTTAATTGATGCCATCGTGGCGAATAGGATTTTGTAGTGAGCAAGTGTTGATATTGTTTCGGTAAGGAATAAAGTTTTATTGGTAATTCAAGTTCAGTTGCATTATCAGTAAAATGCATTAACTCTATATTAAGAGACGCAAATAACAAGTAATGCGGGTTAGCTTGCGTTATCAAAACAAAACTTTGTGTTGTATACATTTTTTGGTGACTGAGTCGAACCAAACCCGAAACAATACCAACCCTGACTGTTACAGATAAAATAGTTAACGTTTCAACTGAACAAGTAAAACAATTTCATTAATTGTACTATAAGTTTAAAGGGTTCATGTTTTACCTGAACAGGTGAATGACTTCGGTAATTTCTCCATGAATCTAAAAGCTTACGTTTTACTTGAGCTTGTGAAACAATATTTTTTGAGGGGTAGAATTTACCCCAAGTTTAGTCCTAGTTGCGTTTATAACTAATTTCTTAGTGCATAGTACATATTACTGTCATTATACTATGTGTAACATCGAATTGATGTTCAGTTAAACTCAAAGTAAGTTTAATACAACAACTATTAATTTTGTAAGGGGGCCCCAATTATCAGAAGTTGTATCCAAACTGTACAGCCCTAAGATAGATTTGTAAAATAAAAAGGAGAAAAGCGCATTTGACCAAAGTTCTACAAAAAAAAAGATTTGTTTCTATTACATATATAGTATATTAGATTATAAAACAAACCGACTATTATTACTTTCAATGAATTTATAAACATAAACACATTCAAAACCCTTATAGTAAGAACAAAAGTAGAAAGCTATGTTAGTAGTAATAATGAACATTGAATAAATTTGTTAGCAATATGGGAATGCTGACGTCGCCATTTATTTAGAAGGCACTAGGTAGGCATACAGGTAAGGGGCCACCGAAATACAGGTGCGTCGGTGGCCATGGTTGTTGAGGGTGGGACAAGCACCGGGCGTCGCAACACCACCCGCGGCGCCCCCTATATATATTCGGCCTCTATGTTTATTTTCCCTTTGGTTATTTTATTTTAATTTCAGCAGTTTTTTTTTTTTGAATTTGGTTTTTAGAGTTAGTAACCGGTCATGTCCGGTTCGGTAATTTTTTTTTGCGCCAGTTTTTTTTGAATTTTAGATTATTGAATTTTTTTGAATGTTAACGGTCTGTCCGTGACATCCGGTTCAGCCGGATGTTGTTTTAGTTTGAATTATAAGCGTTTTGAGTCGGTCTCTGCGCTTCTGTCAGTTTGTTTTGAATTCGACAGCTGCTCGTTTTGATAGGCATGATATGACCATTTTTTCTGTTTATGGCGCAGGAACAGTAAGGTTGGCAGGGACCCGCCCCAGCCGACAATGACTAGCCACTGTGCACCAACACATCATGCCGACCGCCTTCCTTACTGCTTCCACTGTAAATGCGAATTCCATAACAGATGGCGCCCAACGTGGGGTTTGGTGCCCGAGGCGCTGTCGCGCTGGTCATTCCGGGTCAACTTGTGAAGTTGACCATCCCACCAGTCCGAGGTGAGCAGCCGCAGGAGCAGCCACCTGCGTTGCGGTGGGATGGTTAGATGGATCAAGTTGTCCGGAGTGATCATCGTTGACAGTTGCTGAGGGCGCCATAACAGATGGTGCCCAACGCGTGATTTGGTGCCCGAGGCGCTGTCGCGCTGGTCATTCTGGGTCAACTTGTGAAGTTGACCATCCCACCAGTCCGAGGTGAGCAGCCGCAGGAGCAGCCACCTGCGTTGCGGTGGGATGGTTAGATGGATCAAGTTGTCCGGAGTGATCATCGTTGACAGTTGCTGAGGGCGCCATAACAGATGGTGCCCAACGCGTGATTTGGTGCCCGAGGCGCTGTCGCGCTGGTCATTCCGGGTCAACTTGTGAAGTTGACCATCCCACCAGTCCGAGGTGAGCAGCCGCAGGAGCAGCCACCTGCGTTGCGGTGGGATGGTTAGATGGATCAAGTTGTCCGGAGTGATCATCGTTGACAGTTGCTGAGGGCGCCATAACAGATGGCGCCCAATGTGGCGCCTGAGACGCTGGCCGCGAGAGTCAGTCGGGTCAACTTGTGAGGTTGACCATCCCACCAGTCCGAGTGAGCAGCCACAGAAGCTGCCACCTACGTTGCGGTGGGATGGTTTGACGGATCAGGTTGTCCGGGCTGGTCATCGGGGGCAGTGGCCGAAGGAGCCACGGACTGAACGTCTTGTCCTCCGGACTTTTGTATTTCACCCAGTGAGGCAGTGCTAAACGCACTTGATTTTTCTGTAAGTGGGGTTTTTATGTTGCCGGAATGTTGTCCGTTAGTCGGCTTAGGAGAATATATGTCCGTTAATTGGGATTTTTTATAATTTTTTTCTGTAACATTAAAATTTTCTTTTTATATATATCAATTCTCTTTTGCCGAATTTGTGTTCGTTTAGTATGAATGGTATGTGTGAGTTGTAGGACCCAAGTTCATCCCACGTCTCAGGTGGCAACACATAGTACCACCTGGATTGTGACGGGTTGAGCTGGGATTCAAAGTGACACCCTTCCCTGTCCCATCAGTCTGGGGAGCGGCCATTGAAGCCGCTCCAACCATAGCGGCGGAGGCAGGAGGGGTGTCCCGGGTGAATGGACGGGAGGCCTCAGCACCCCCAGCCAGTCCCACTAGCGCGTCCCCAGAGACCGCCTCTGCGTTGCGGATGGGTGTGTTGGGACCAACCTGTGTGTGTAGGACATTGACCCTAGTGGCCTCAAGCAGTCCCAGAGGCAGGTCCTTAAGACCCCCTTATGCGTTGCGGTTGGGAGCACTAGGGACAAGAATGAATGAGTTTGTGTTTTTTTTATATTTTTTTTGGAGCCCGAGTGCCTTCGGGGAACAGGAGATGTCAGCGTTCCAATTGAGTATCCAAATTTTTTTTTGGCCTTCTGTGGGGGCGATGACCATTAGCCTTTCGGAGTTTGGACGAGTTCTCCTTTATCTAAATGTCTACCCAAATATTTTTTTTGGCCTTCTGTGGGGGCGATAACCACTAGCCTTTCGGAGTTTGGACGAGTTCTCCATATCAAAATGTCTACACCTTTTTTTTTTTGTTTTGCCTTCCTGTGGGAGCAATACCCACTAGAAATCATCTTTCGGAGTTTTGACGAGTTCTCCATAACAAATGTCTAATTGCCGCAAAGCCCTTTTAACTAGGAAACAGAAATATTCCCAACTTGACTTAAATTTTTTTTTGATAGACCTATGTTGCCCGGCTGGCTTCGTAGTAGGACTTTGAGACTCTTATCTCAGGGGTGAGTCGTGCCCCACGTCGCTTGTCGTCGGAGATCCCTGGCAATAGCTTCCCACAGATGACCCGGCTTCCTGTTTGCTTCATCGTCAGGTCTTCAAAGCGAAGCAGGTTTGTTACGGTCTGCTGCTACGGTCTACGGCTACGATCCACTTGGGAGCGAGTTCACGCGAACACACCTAGCGATGTGGCGAAAGTTGCGATAAAAAGATATCGAAAAAAACAAGAAAAAGACAGACCGGCCATCACTACGAAAAAATCGGCCCTTTTAAGATTGAGTTTCCGCCGTATACACAAAAAGACAGAAAACAAAAAATTTGGTAAGGAAAAAAATCAAGAAAAATCGCCGAGTTTCCGGCCAAATCGACACCAAAAAAGATGATGGTGGTAAAACGTATTCACCCATGGTGTTTGTAAGTGATTATTGGGACTTACAACGTGAACATTTTCCCATCAATGAAACAACGCCAGAATTAGATCTGCATTTAACCTATCAACCATTAGGCATGTTCAAGTGGCAATTGTATGCAGCGCAGCAAATGAAAAAATTTTGGGTGGTAATCAATCTTAACTAGTTAGGACACTACCCCCGGCGTAAAGGCCAGCACGAAGCTTTTTCGCTACCTGGGTCATTTGGTCACCTCGGACCACAGCGTCAACCACCACCAACGGTGCCTACTATTACCACGGGCATCACCATCGGCAGTACCTCCCCTAACTCCTTCATAAGCGCAACCACGAGCGCAACAACCATTAGACGTACCGCCACACCAGTTGCAACGCACGTAGCGGGGCCACGTACATAGGCTTTAGGCCATTAATGTCAACACCAACCACAGGCGGTTCCACCGACCCCAAGACTAGCGCACCTTTATTGACTGCGTCCATACCGGCAATAACACTACTAGCGCAACCCTTATCAACTACGACCAAATTGGGCTACATTAAACCTGCTACAATGACAATCACGATACAGCGAATATAGGCCTGTGGCCATTCCAATTGAGATAACGAACATCAGCGGTTAAAGCGGTGAGTTCGTTCCACTACTGAACTAAAATTATGTATTTGTAGCCTTAACCTTTTCTTTTAAAATTATATTTTGACTCCGCAACATTATATAATGTTAATGTAGCAACCACGAAATTAAAAGTGAATTGTTTATATAAAACACAAAGACCAATGTGCTAAATACCTTCGCACTGTGAATAGGATTGCAATTTGGTAGAAAAATGAAAATGAATTCCCTGTAGTTAAATGCACTAATATTAAAAAAAGCATAAAAACAACTCAAGATTGATAATAATATGAAGTTTATATGCTATAACTAAAAACCACGAAGATCAATTTAATGTAATTATTTAGTGTTGCAAAACAAGGTATAAAGCTAATTGAAAAAAAAAAAGACATATTCGAGTATACATCTATGTATTGTTTAAGTCATAGTAAATTGCCTTTTTTCTACAAAAAAAAATTTTTAACCAACAAAAAAACAAAGCATATTTTAATGGTCATAGGTGTGCAATTTTTATACTGCCTGTGAAACAGAGAAAAAGGCGTTTCAGGTATTTAAATCTGCTTTGAGTTGTGGTAAAACTTTACTATTACATTTTTTTTTAATTGATGCCATCGTGGCGAATAGGATTTTGTAGTGAGCAAAAGTGTTGATATTGTTTCGGTAAGGAATAAAGTTTTATTGGTAATTCAAGTTCAGTTGCATTATCAGTAAAATGCATTAACTCTATATTAAGAGACGCAAATAACAAGTAATGCGGGTAGCTTGCGTTGTCAAAACAAAACTTTGTGTTGTATACATTTTTTGGTGACTGAGTCGAACCAAACCCGAAACAATACCAACCCTGACTGTTACAGATAAAATAGTTAACGTTTCAACTGAACAAGTAAAACAATTTCATTAATTGTACTATAAGTTTAAAGGGTTCATGTTTTACCTGAACAGGTGAATGACTTCGGTAATTTCTCCATGAATCTAAAAGCTTACGTTTTACTTGAGCTTGTGAAACAATATTTTTTGAGGGGTAGGATTTACCCCAAGTTTAGTCCTAGTTGCGTTTATAACTAATTTCTTAGTGCATAGTACATATTACTGTCATTATACTATGTGTAACATCGAATTGATGTTCAGTTAAACTCAAAGTAAGTTTAATACAACAACTATTAATTTTGTAAGGGGGCCCCAATTATCAGAAGTTGTATCCAAACTGTACAGCCCTAAGATAGATTTGTAAAATAAAACGGAGAAAAGGGCATTTGACCAAAGTTCTACAAAAAAAAAAGATTTGTTTCTATTACATATATAGTATATTAGATTATAAAACAAACCGACTATTATTACTTTCAATGAATTTATAAACATAAACACATTCAAAACCCTTATAGTAAGAACAAAAGTAGAAAGCTATGTTAATAGTAATAATGAACATTGAATAAATTTGTTAGCAATATGGGAATGCTGGCGTCGCCATTTATTTAGAAGGCACTAGGTAGGTATACAGGTAACGGGCCACCGAAATACAGGTGCGTCGGTGTCCATGGTTATTGAGGGTGGCACAAGCACCGGGCGTCGCAACACCACCCGCGGCGCCCCCTATATATATTCGGCCTTTATGTTTATTTTCCCTTTGGTTATTTTATTTTAATTTCAGCAGTTTTTTTTTTTTGAATTTGGTTTTTAGAATTAGTAACCGGTCATGTCCGGTTCGGTAATTTTTTTTTTTTTGCGCCAGTTTTTTTTGAATTTTAGATTTTTGAATTTTTTTGAATGTTAACGGTCTGTCCGTGACATCCGGTTCAGCCGGATATTGTTTTAGTTTGAATTATAAGCGTTTTGAGTCGGTCTCTGCGCTTCTGTCAGTTTGTTTTGAATTCGACAGCTGCTCGTTTTGATAGGCATGATATGACCATTTTTTCTGTTTATGGCGCAGGAACAGTAAGGTTGGAAAGGACCCGCACCAGCCGACAATGACTAGCCACTGTGCACCAACACATCATGCCGACCGCCTTCCTTACTGCTTCCACTGTAAATGCGAATTCCATAACAATCTGTAGTTGTAGCTGAGAAATTTATAACTAGTAAGTTCTGGAATTAGAAAAGCCTAGAAATATGCATTGAGGAGGTCGGACAGTTTAAAAGGGCAACAACAGTGGAGGCGAGAAATCAGTTTCATTGAAGCTATCAGTCAGTTTTGATTAAGCATGCAATCTGTCGGGCAATAGTAGAGTTATTTATTGTGAAATATCTCTCTCGATATTTTTTTGACGCGTATTACCAGTGTCATGCTGTCGTAAAGAATTACCGAGGTGTCAAAAGACGCGTATTAATCTCGAGAACAATAATCCGAAGGCGGAAAAGAAACATTTTATCTCTGTCCGGAGATATTTGCAGTTGAAGTTGGCGATTTCCATGTGGTTGTTGTTGTGTTCGTACCCACCAAAAAAATCGTGCATCACCGTGGCGGTAGCCACGGTTAAACCTCACACCCGGACGTGGCATGGCGTAGCCCAGGGTTAATAAAAAGCGCGGCCGAAGGCCGCCAACGCCGAAAGGTGTTCTGCGCAAAAATACTATGGATCCGACCCCCGGTTTCGGAGGTACCCGCGGGTCTTTTTTCGGTTTTTCGTTAATATCTTTTGAACGCGTTAATATTTTTATTTGACTGCTAATACGCTACCAAAAATATCGAGAGGTGTCGATAATAGTCTAGGTGAGGTAATAGTCTAGTTGAGGGGTCGACTGCTAATACGCTACTAAAAATATCGAGAGGTGTCAAACGACGCGTCTTGACATCAGTATTAATAATCCGAAGGCGGAAAATAAAAATTTTAACGCGTTCAAAAGATATTAACGAAAAAACCGAAAAAAGACCCGCGGGTACCTCCGAACTCGGGGGTCGGATCCGTAGTATTTTTGCGCAGAACACCTTTCTGCGTTGGCGGCCTTTGGCCGCGTTTATAAAAAATAACCCTGGGCTACGCCATGCCAAGTCCGGGTGTGTGGCTACCGCCACGGTGATGCACAATTTTTTTTGGGGGTACAACACAACAACAACCACATGGAAGTCGCCAACTTCAAATGCAAATATCTCCGGACAGAGATAAAATTTTTCCGCCTTCGGATTATTGTTCTCGAGATTAATACGCGTATTTTGACACCTCACTCGATATTTTTGGTAGCGTATTAGCAGTCGACCCCTCAACTAGACTATTACCAAATTTTTATTTTCCGCCGTCGGATTTTATTAATACTGATATCAAGATGTGTCGTTTGACACCTCTCTCGATATTTTAGGTAGCGTATTAGTAGTCGACCGCTGTTGGACCCACCCAGGGTAATTTTTTATAAGCGTGGCCAAAGGCCGCCAATGCAGAAAAAGGACTATGGATTTCACCCCCGGTTTCGGAGGGACCCGCGGGTCATTTTTCGGGTTTTCGTTAATATCTTTTGAACGAGTTAAAATTGTCATTTTCCGGTTTCGGATTATTAATACTGATGCCAAGACGCGTCGACCGTTCAACAAGACTATTACCTGTAATTTTAACATATCTAAACAAATATCGCACAAATTTCGCTAACAATTGACAATATTATATGTATATGTGATAGATCCTGGTTTTGCCAAGCAAAATAATTTTAATTCTCGTACTGGTATGTAATCATTAATTGTTGTAGCGATTTCTAATGCATCAGCAAATCAGCGTGCAGGACGTGCTGGATGCACTGCGCTAGGCAAATATTTTCGCCTCTATACTGCTTGGGCTTACAAACATGAATCAGAAGATAATACTGTACCAGTGATACGGCGCATAAATCTTGGGAATGCTCCGCTTATGTTTAAAGCACTTGGTGTAAATGATCTAATTCACTTTGACTTTTTAGATCCACCGTCACATGAAATGATTGTGACTTAGCTTAGAACAATTTTACGCTTTGGGTGCTCTCAAGCATCACGGTGAACTAACAAAATTGGGTAGACGTATGGCCGAATTTCCAGTTGATCCAATAATGGGTAAAATGCTGTTTGCTAGTGAGAAGTGCTAGAAGTTTGGAAAAATTGCATTCTGAGTTTGAAATGTAACTAACCAATGCGTAAAATTTAGTTTGATTTCATACTCTGTAAACAGGATTATTAAATTTGAATTCCGTAATTTTAGGTACAAATATTCCGAAAATTGGTATCAATTGCTGCGTTGCTTTCTGTGAATAGCGCAATATTCTATCGTCCAGAAGATAAAATCATACATGCCGATACAGCTCGTAAGAACTTCAATCATATGTATGGTGATCCTTTGAGTTTGTTGCAAGTCTATAATCAATGGGTTGATACAGATTATAGCACGCAATGGTGCTAAATTATATTCAATATCATATATCCATTTAAAGAGGATCTAATAGCTGCAGTAAAGGAGCATCAGGTAACATTGTCATCATCCCAGCAGCGGAACTGCGCCATATTCTCTTGCTCCGGGAAGGTATCGAACCCAATCCGGGGCCGTCTCCTGATCCTGACCCCTGTCCTGAGATATGGTTTTGCTGCGTCTGCCGGAAAATAATATTTTTAGGACGGCCCATATTCTTGTCAGTGTGTCTCGTGCAAGGGATGGTTGCATCGGATAGGTTGTTCTGGGCTAGATCCCAAAACCAAACGTCCACGTAACTTCTATAAATCTTTTGTGGCTCCTTGCTGTTCACGCCCAAGGGCGTCCCGTAGTCTACGCCTTAGCACCCCCCCCCCCCCCCCCCCCCACACACACACTGCCGCCCAGCAGCCCCGCTGCTCACCAAGTACCCGCTGTTGCTCGCGCCCACGGCGCCACCAACTCATACGGCTGTTCCCCACTCATACCTACAATCTCCGTAGTAGAGTCGGTAGCAATGCCGAGCATCAGCCCGTCTTCTCCCATCTCTTTTCCGGCAGCAATCGTGTAGGTCAGGGAAACAGACTTTTAGTTCCTACCTGCTTTTTTACCGTTTGCCAGCAAAGAACATATATGTTTGCCACATACGCCCAATATAGCTCCTGCCTTGGACGATGCCACTTTCCTAGATGGTCTCCACGACCGCACCCCGCACACCCCCCCCCCCCCCCGGGGTTTCATTGCGCTTTCTTGCCAGACCGCATACACAATTGCACCGAGTACCCCAATGCTTACCCAAGGACGTCCAGTTCCAGGGCCACAACAGCAGTGGTGTTCTAGCCTTTCACAACCCAGGCGTAGTCACCTGTCACATACTCCCAGAGTGACGACGTCTCCCCCGTTGCACTTCAGAATTCTGCAGCTAAACTGTAATGGATTAACTGGGAAGATCACCGAGTTAGTCGATTTCATGAAGCGGCACAACATCCGCATTTCTCCGATTAAGAGAATAAACTCACATTTGTGTTGTTGTTGTAGCGATAAGGTTACTTCCCGAAGGTTTTGGGTTGTGTTATCGATGTGATGGTCCTTTGGCGGATACAGATCCGGTACGCTCCGGTAACACAGCCAAGAGGAGCTTGGGGTAGCCAGAGCCTCGTCTGTTAGTGAAATGGGATTCGCCGCTCGAAGCTGAGGTTGACAATTTGGTTTGGAGAAGCTATATATTGCGCTGGCAACCTGAAAAGGTTGCGCTAACCCAACCCCTTGAATCTAGTATTTTAGTCGCCACTTACGACAGGCATACCGCGGGTATATTGGTACCCCCTAACCCGCTGGGGGTCTAGAGTTTGCATTGAGGATAATTATTTAATATCAGGTCATTAAGAAACCATTGTTTATTGTGTACAAATAAAGTACATACTTCAAAATAGAGTTACACAGTGAAAATCTGATCTTAAAATAATCTAATGCATAATCCTAGTTACTAACATACATATTTAAGGAAATCAAAAGGCCATATTTTCTATTTTCGAGACAAAAACTTTTCCTTTTCTTTTCCGGCCCACTTTCTAAATTCTTCTAGTGATTTTGTCAAATTCTGTTCCATACGCGCCTTTAGCGCAAGACTAAATATGTTGATAAATTCTTGAACCTAAAAGTAAATAATGTTAATATATAGTTATTATACGTATGAACATAAGCATAGAAGGTGCAGGCCTACCGTCAATTCGGTTTCTTTTCGACCGTATTTCACAAAGTTGCACTGTGGCGCATGTTTCGCATGTTCTTTCCAAGGATCATCGGTTGGTTCCCAACCATCAAGAGTTTTGTTACACACATAGCATGTAACTGTATCTGGTTCACGCTCATTGCCACTCCAATAAAATCCTGCCTCGGCCATCTTTACAAGACACAATATATCAAACAATTCGGTACCAAGCAACTCACTACAATAATTTACCTTTCTTATGCTGCAAGCGCACTTCTCATCAAAAGGCCAATTTTTAAAACTATCGACGCGATTCTTCTCCATCATCTTTCCAAATTTTGTGTAATCCATTTTATGAAAGTATTGAATTTATTAACTTTCGCGTATGAAAATTATTTCGATGGTATTTTTTTCTTGATGCTTTCAAACACAAACCGCTGAGCAGACTTTGCCGCGACCAAATTTTGACATCTGTGTGTTTTGTAAAGTTCAGCCTTCGGTAAGACCATGGTTCAACTATATACAGGTTGGCTCATCTGTAAAGCAACAAAATATGTCTGTTCAAATTGTCAAAATCTGTGTATTGGTGTTGGTATGGAAAGGAAAACAAAACTTAGCAGTCTTTGTATGTGTAAGTAAAATGTTGCCAATGTGTTGGTTTCATTTTGAGTTTGCCATCTCCTTTTGACAATCCCTTCGACCATGCAATGACATAAATAAAATCAGCTGATGAGATGAGCCAACCTGTACATAATTGAACCATGGGTAAGACGCATTTCGGTGGATTTTTAATTTGGATTCAATATAATGAATCGTGATTTTTTGAGTTGAAATAAAGTTGACTTGTGTAATTCGTATAAAGACTCAGCCTCTTTCAACACCCTTAATATCGATTAATAAGCTAGTTTTTATTCATATATTCAATAGAGGGCATCATTTGCCGTCATCCGGTGGCTAAATCCTGAGCCAGGTAAATAATTTTGCATGTAAATGCAACAACAACGATTTGAGCCAGATAAATCCAGATGGAAGTCTGGTTCAATTTGTGAGCCAGATAATTTGTTAATTACTTACTTTTAGGTTGGCAACGCGGCCTTTAATATACATACTTTCTCAAAAATCGATGTCGCTGCTTAGCCTTACGCCGTATGAGTTAAATGAAAAACAGCGACGACATCTGCCTATCACATTTCACGTGTGCGAAAATTTCACGACATCTGCTTTTCAAGTCTCTCAATGATCCAGAGCATTCCCGTGAGAATTGAGCATGAGACGGAGCTGTAAATCTCAGTGGAAGACGGCAATTATCTTTCAACAACCTACCCCTAAAAATGGCCAAAAATGCAACATTAAGCTGAAGACATTGGTGCTTTATCGGTAACCGTATCGGTAACCTTTTAACAGCTGATTCGACCAACCTTATGAGAATAAATGCAATCGATTATTGGTGCCGCTAAAGTCGCAACCGTATCGTAGCCAACCAATTGGGTTTTGGTTTACCGTCGTAACGATAAACATCTGATTACGTTAGGGATACGGATACAGCGATACGACATACGGCACCAATGACTCCAGCTTTACTTGCCCTCGCTGCCATTGACGGTGCACAAAACAGCCCTGCCAATTAGCTCATGAATCATACGAAACATTGTGAATGATAACTAAGTGTGATATCTTCTGCATAGACGTCAAAATTCCAAAGTGATTGGATCACCTGATTTGTATTTGACTATCGCTGTCTCATTCTGTATCTCTTTTTATCACCCGCTGAAGATAGGCGCCGCCATATTGAACACCCTGTCAAAACGCTAAATTGTAGCCATATTGAACATTCTGTCAGGCATTTGACAGATAAGATATCACACTTACGGCCCGATTCTTAGCGTTACCGGTAAAATAGTACCCAGAACATTATGTAACCGAAAATCGTTACCAGTTGTTTTATTCGCGATTCTGGCCAAAGTATTAACGCTGTCATCACCGAAAACTCACCAGTGTCTGTGGTGAGATTTAAAAGTTGGTTTTCTTCGCCTTACCCATGGCGGAACGATACAAGGTGGCAGCATGGGACAGCTGAATAAAAACTTTTTTTATTTAATTTGATACATCAACTTCCGGCGCAGTACGATTTTGACATTTATCCATCGAATTTACAAAAACGAAGTACATGGAATTTTTATTTATGTTTGTAGGTATTTCACCATGTTGCTACCGTGTATGGTTCCGCCATGGCTTTACCGACGATGTGTCACTCGTAGATACGATGTTAACGGATAAACGGGACGATGTGTATATACATATGTGCATACGTGCATACGTTTTTACATAGCTATATTGTAATATATACTGTGAAAGTACATGGAAACAAATATGTATAGCAAGAGGCAATACTT
Organism: Eurosta solidaginis; assembly: GCF_040869045.1. NCBI lineage: Eukaryota > Metazoa > Arthropoda > Insecta > Diptera > Tephritidae > Eurosta > Eurosta solidaginis. The sequence goes on along the minus strand of NC_090321.1, from coordinate 285,487,455 downwards.
TTACTATTATGTTTACTTATTTGCGCTCACAATTCTTTATTTTTCAGTATTGCCTTTTTCTAAACAACAGCTTTTGTGTGGTTACATCGATGTTACCACCTATTTTAGTGGGTAAACAATTATCCGGCTACTTTCGTGGGCAGAATACCAAAAGGGTACAAAAGTTACCACATGAAGAAAGTTGCCGTGGTGAAGAAAGTTGTTACCACATTAGAATCAGGCTGTTAGTCATCATTCACAATGATACGAAACTGAAGCCAATGCTATATATGTATGTACGTATGTGTCGCATCATGCCTCACTCAAAAGCATGGCGGAACGATACAAGGTGGCAGCATGGTGACATACCTACAAACATAAATAATAATTACATGTACTTTATTATTGTAAATTCGATGGATAAATGTCAAAATCGTACTGCGCCGGAGTTGATGGATCAAATAAAATAAACAAAGTTTATAATCAGCTGTCCCATGCTGCCACCTTGTATCGTTCCGCCATGCTCAAAAGCAATTTGCGATCACAGTTGACAGCGACAACCACACGAACTGCATTTTTTGTAAAAATGGTTACAATTTTTGTTCTTTTCAAGTCATGCAGGGTGGCACTGAACATTTTAAGTGGCTACAATTTCACAGGGCGAAGTGAGCTTCTTAAAAATGTTTGACCCTGAAAGTGGCGACATTTTCGTGTAGAAAAGAAATCACCATTAGTTTCCATCATGATTCAACCACAAGAGGTTTGCTCGACAGACACATTTTTTGACAATTGCAGCTATTTTTCTCCCAAACGAATTGACATCCGTTAACTGTGTTATTTCTTTACGAATTTTCGAAAAATATTAGTAGTAGAAAGAGGAAGCAGTCAGTTTACAAATACCCGATAAGTACTTAACTGCATAATTCCTTAGAACATTTATTTTAATTTTATGATGAATTTATTAACTATGCCATGATCTATTATTGTGGCTGAACATAGGTTTTATGAAAAGTACGGACACCAAGGAATCGTGCACTTTCGTTAACCTACATATGAACAAAATCTCGACTATTAAATCGATTCACGTAAAAATGTCATTAGTAAATAATGGAGATGCCATAACGAAATGTGTTCATTTCGCATGTTAACTTATTCGGGTAAAATTCTAGAACAGGAGTCTACTGCCAATACGCGTCCAAAAATATCGAGAGAGGTGACCTCGACAACAAAAATCCTAAAGCGGAAAAGAAAAACTGTATCTCTGTCCGGAGATATTTGCAGTTGAATTTGGGAATTTTCATGTGGTTGTTGTAATATTTTTGTGCACTGAAAAAGATTTTGTGTACAAAGGGATTTTGCACGCATTTAATTTTGATTCCACCTTATTGGTTGACCGGCCAGGGTAATTTTTTATATGCTCGGCTGAAGGCCGCCAATGCAACCCGGGGTCATTTTTCGGTTTTTCGTCAATATCTTTTGAACGAGCTAAAATATTTATTTCCGCCCTCGAATTATTGTTATCGAGGTCAATACGCGTCTTTTGACACTTCCCTCGATATTTTTAGGTGCGTATTAAAAGTCGACCTTCTGTTCTAGTAATTCCGTATGTTCGGAACATTCGTCTCCATTTAAGAATTTGGAGAATTGGTTTATATTTGGACTATTATGCATATTCGGACCTCGTGAGATACAATCAAATGAACGTATTCCGAATATTATAAACTAACGGTTTATCCGGAACGCTTCCATGATCACTTAACGGAAAAGAGCTTTCCGAAATTTCAGAATAAATAGGTGAATACTCCCTGTGTAGCAGGACCGCACAAAAGCTTAAATCTTCTGTCAAAGTCAAGGTAGGAATATAAAGTTTTAAGACAATAAGCCATTTTCTTTCATTTTTGTTTTTGTCAGTTCATTGCGTCTGCTGAGTAGCGTATCACCCTATGTCGTCATGCTATCTCAAAATATTTTTCAAAAAATTTCACAAAACCGCCCTATATTAGAGTTAGATTGAAGAACGCTTCATCTCAGAATGCTTTTCATTAACACCCTCTTATGACAAAATGCATTGAACTTATGCTCATGTAGGGAGTTTTGGAAACAAATTTTGAGATAGTGCGTTTTTGAATAAAATTCTAACGTACGGCATTCTTCAAACAGTTTCTGAAAGAATGACCAAACCAACATAACTTTATCAATTCACAAAACATTTAGTAGAAAATGAATTATTTCTCCAAAAACTTTTGGCATTTACAAATTTATTATCACTAATAATATACTACCAAAGATACTTGTCTACTACAATTTCACTGAAGGGGATTGAATTATTTCCCGTTTTCCTTATTTCGTAAAAGCAACCCGTCCAGATTTTTCAATTTGGGAGTGTCAAAGATATGTCATCATTGAAGAACAAACCTCTAGTAATTGAATCATGAGTTTCCACTAGGTTTTTAAAGACAAATTGACAGTTCTACCAGAAACTGCTTTGTATTTTTGATCTTTTTCTTATTGTACTATTGTTCAATCAATTACCTCAGTACATTTTCCTGTGAAGGATTGGTGTCTTCGTAATCGAGACTTGCAAGGTAGGCTAAGCGCAATGCGAATGAGGCCAAATTCCTCATTTGAAAGTACGAATAATTTACATATAAAGAGTTTTAATTTTCGTACTTATCTCCTCATCGTTCATTATAGAACTATTAACAAATTTTAAATATGCGTATTTTTTTGATAGAAAAGTTTCCACCTCTTGAGTGCAATCTCTAAATGGCCAGCCTAATATAAACGCACGCAAGTCATTTTCTGTCAAAAATGTCTCATGTACATACAACTGGTATGAGAGCAACCGAAATTGAATTTGCTGCGTGAAAACCTAACTCGTTTTCCAATTTTCGTTCGGCATGGCATTTTGATTTGAAGTTTGCATACATGCTTTACATTATCGCAACGCATGCTTATTTTGGTTAGTTTAAAAAACGCCGGTTGTTTGCGTGCGCTAAAAAAACGCAGTGCAGTTTTATTAGGTTAGCTTGTAATTGGAAGCACAAAATAAAAGAAAAATGTGTAAATTTGACAGAAAATGGCAAAAGTCTAGAACAGGGGTCGCTGCTGACACGCGTCCAAAAATATCGAGAGAGGTGTCAAAATACGCGTATCAATTTCGGCAACAATAATCCGAAGGGGGAAAAGAAAATTTTTTTCTCTGTCTGGAGATATTTGCACTTGAATTTGGTAATTTTCATGTGGTTGTGTTATGTTTATGTGCACTGGAAAAATTTGTGTACAAAGGGATTTTACGCGCATTCAATTTTGATCGCACCCCATTGGTGGACCGGCCACGGTAATTTTTTATAAACGTGGCCGAGAGCCGCCAACACAGAAACGTGTTCTGCGTAAAAATACTATGGAACACACCCCCGGTTTCGGACGAATCCGGGGTAATTTTTCGGCCTTTTGTTAATATCTTTTGAATGAGTCAAAATTTTTATTTTCCGCCTTCGAATTATTAATACTGATGTCAAGACGCGTCGTTTGACGATTCTCTCCACATTTTTGTATGCGTATTAGCAATCGACTCTGTTCTAGACTATTACCCAGAAAATAACCTAGTTCCTAAGGATGGAGCATATGTAAACATGTAAAGATTACCTATTGACAATTTCCCTTCAAAGAACGCGAGTACTCCATAAATAGTGTCAGGAATACTCCTTTAGGAGTATAGGAGTGTTCCAAAACTAATCTGTATTCATACAAAAAATGTGCTCCAATTAACATTGTGATGTCCTAGGAGAGGAGTAGGTGATCCCACTCACGCTTTGTTTGTGAGTATTCCATAGAGTACATACGTGAGAGTACTTTCCAAAGTACTTTCTCTGTGTACTCCATGGAGCACTCATAGAGGATCATATGCGAAAGTACTAAAGAGGAATTGTGTCGGAAAGAATTAATGGAGTGAATTTAATTTAAAATGAAAGTAAATGAAGAGTGGCAATACAACTTTTATATTTTATACTACGAATGTTATGTTATTTAGCATTTGCGTGAATAAAGAAACTAATATTTCTCTATACAATAGTATGTATACATAAAACCAGTGCGCGGTTGCATTTTATCAGAGTCGCCTTAGTAACATTTTATTATCAGTAATTTGTATGCAATATTTTACTTTTGGCAACCCTGTTCGATCGTCATGGTGTCGTGATCACGGTCGTTAAAAACGAGCAATGATCGGCTGATGGTGGTCCGCAAACGTATTGCAAAGAAGTATTAGCCGAGTTTTTTAACACGCGTATATACGTTTACGTTTACGGGTAAAAAAAACGGTCATCGACAGTTGCGCATAGCCATATAAAACATTTGGCAGCACTGCCCCGCAAATGTCAAAATGCCACAAAAACTTGGCAGAACGTATACATATTTTTTTGTTTATTTATGACAGTTCATTAATTATTCCGGAAAACATTAAAACGCAGAAAGTCAACTAATACATGGCGCGGGAGTAACTTAAACCTCTAAAAAAAAAAAAAAAAAAAAAATAAAACGCAGAAAAAATATAATTGCTGAGATGTTAATAAAATTCTTACAAGCTCTCCCTTAACCTGGTGTGTAAAAAGGAAAAATGTGCTTTGTTTAGGCACTTCTAAATGACAGAACACCTTTCTGCGTTGACGGCTTTCGCTCAAAATAATATTAAGTTATATAGAATCAACGGGATTGCCTAGAAGGTTTCATGTGGTTATACTAAATCGCTCCCGAGGTGGTCGGGCTAGTACTTTAATGGTGCTTGTTCCCGGAACGTACCCGATCTGCATTCGGCAAAGGACCAATAAAGTCCATAACGGGGAGTGTCATCGGTACAACAAATTTTTTATTTTCTGCTTTTCATTCACACGTATGTGAATTTTTAAATAATAAATAGTGTTATATTACTTTAATAGATAACATCTCTGTCGGGGTGCGATTCAGCTCTGAACATGCCAAAATAAGAGGAAACTACAATTAAGTGCAGATTCACGTTTCATTTGCCAAGGATTTACCTGTAAACAAGGTACTTTCTACAAGCAGCATGCTTTGGAATACGGTACCAAACTGGTTGGATGTATTTCCCCAAAAAAGGGTGGAACTACGCATCTTGGTTTGCCAGTATTTGCTTCGGTAATTTATATTTGTATTCATTAAAAATTGAATTGTAGATAATGTAATGTGAATTAAAATTGAATAGGTAGCCGAAGCAAAAAGGCAACTGATCCGCATTCAACTGTTATTTATGTGCCGCCACCGGGAGCTACTGCTGCTATCCTAGAAGCATTAGAAGCAGAAATTTCTTTGATTGTTTGCCTCACCAAAGGTGTGCCCTAACATAAAATGGTTCGCGTTAAACACGCTGTCTTAAGGCAAAATAAATTGCGTCTAGTCAAACCCTATTGTCCAGGAATCATCACACCAGAAAGGGTAAGTAAATTGCCTACTATTTTAAATATATAAACAACATGTGTGAATTTGTGGTAATAGTGCAGTTTACGGTACCCACCGAAATTTGGGCCAAAATTTTCGAGTGAGGTATCAAAAGCCGCGTATTCACGTCTAGATCAAGAATACGAAAGCGGAAGTTAACTTTTTTTACCCTTTCAAAAGATATTAACGAAAAGCCGAAAAAAGACCCGCGGGTCCCTCCGAAACCGGGGGTGGGATCCATAGTATTTTTGCGCGGAACACCTTTCTGCGTTGGCGGCCTTCCGCCGCGCTTATAAAAAATAACCTGGGCTACGCCATGCCAAGTCCGGGTGTGTGGTATAACCGTGGCTACCGCCACGGTGATGCACTATTTTTATTGTAGGTACCCCACAACAACAACCACATGAAAATCGACAACTTCAACTGCAGATATCTCCGGACAGAGATAACATTTTTTTCTCGAGATTAATACGCGTCTTTTGATACCTCACTCGAAAATCTTGGCGCAACTTTAGGGTGGGTACCGTAAACTGCACTACTACTGAATTTGTTAGTGATAATTTGTCATGCTTTGGTTTATAATCAACTGAAGAAAGCAAATACCAAAGAGTTCGAAGTTCAGGGATTCAAGGGGTTGTGTAGCGCAATATATAGCTTCTCCAACCCAATTGTCAACCTAACCTTCGAGCGGCGAATCCCGTTTCACTAACAGACGAGGCTCTGGCGACCCCAAGCTCCTCATGGAACTTGGGGGTGGGGAGGGAGGGATGGCCTGAAGGTTTAATGTGGCCATATAAATCGTTCCCGAGATGGTCGGGCCAGCACCTTATTGGTGCTGTGTTACCGGAGCGTATCGGATCTGTATCCGACAAAGGACCATCACATCGATAACACTCCCCAGGGCCTTCGGGGAGTAACCTAATCGCTACAACAACAACAACAACAACAGTTCGAAGTTCATGTAAATACCAACTGATTTCTTTAATTAGCGTTTGGAGAGTAAATACATATGTATGTATGCATAGGAAGGGCGGAATTAATTAATTATGATCAGTAGATTTACAAGATTTTTGTCATTTTCCCTGCGTCGCCATTGTCATTACATTGCGCTAAGAGAGGACAGCATCACCTTATTACCCGCAGCCAGTTAAACTTTTAGTAAATTTTGCTTTTTTCATTACTGATTCATAACGTGGAAAGTTATATATCGAGCATTCCATGGAGAATGGTAAATTTTAGCAGACTTTCGCATTGCGGTCATTATTAATATTCAAACCCTAGAAGGTTTATTGTAGTCATATCAAAGTTCCCGAGGTGATCGGGCTAGTACCTCAATGGTGCTTGTTACCGGAACGTAGATTGATAGATAATTTATTGAGGATTGCACAGTGACTTGCACATCTCCTTCACAGCACCTCATTCCTTGATGGACCCTAGCAGTGTTCTTGGCTTGAGGGATTAAATGTGGGAATGCTCTGGCCATGGTGAGCCCATGAACTTACCCCTACGTCTTGAGATTGCGTGGCATTCTTGGAGGATATGGCCGTTTACTGATCGATCACAAAATCGGCATGTGTTATTCGATAGTATGCCCAGGTTCTGCATACGGCTGTTCAGTCTATAATGCCCTGTAAGAACAGCTCTTGGGATTCTAAAGTAATCTTGCGACAGGTCTATTATTGCTTTGTAGCGACTTGTGCTATAACCTCCAAACAGTATCTTAGATTTTCTGAAACCTGGCGTATTGCTCCAGTGTTCTTCTCTCTTTTCCCTCCCTTCTACTAATAAATGCCCCTGTAAGCTAACTGGTAGGAACGGCTCGGGATCGATGGGTGATTCAGTTCCTGCCTCTGTTGTTGTTGTTGTAGCAGTGCTTCGCCCCATCCAATAGATGTGACCGATCACAAATTGACATCAATATCCTCTAACGGAAGTCCAAGGAAACTTGCTGTTTCAACAGGGGTGGACCATAATGAAAGGGGTGTTAGAGGCGTTGGTTCCACATTACAATTAAAGAGATGGTTGGTGTCAAGTGGGGACACATTGCAAGCGGGGCATGCATTTTGTATGTCGCGGTTGATTCTGGATAGGTGAGAGTTTAGCCTGTTACAGTATCCAGAACGAAGTTCAGCCGGAGTGACTCGCGTTTCCCTGGGGAGTATGCGTTCCTCTTCCGCAAGTTTTGGGTACTGTTCTTTGATTACTGGATTCACCGGGCAATTCCTGGCATAAAGGGCCGACGCCTGTTTGTGGAGTTCACCAAGGACCTGCTTGTGTTTTTTGTTTCATACGGCTGAGTTCTCAGGTGCCGTATTTCCTCAAAGTGCTTACGGTGATTACTCCTTAAGTCCCTAGGCGGTGTTGGCTAATCAATCAGCTGTCTGTTGGGATGCCCCGGTTTCGCGAGGTGAAAAACTGGTCGCCGTTTATTTTATTACAAAGCTCATCGATCTGTGGCCCTGGGCCTGTAGCCATTATTGTGCAGTCATCGGCGTAGGAAACGATAGTAACTTCTTCTGGTGGCGAAGGTAGCTTAGATATGTAGAACTTAAACAAAAGTAGGGATAGGACACCACCCTGAGGCACCCCTGTTTAATTCTTCTTGGTTTAGATGTTTCATTTTTAAATTGTACCGATGCCTGCCGACCACCCAGATAATTTACGGTCCACCTTTTAAGTCATAGGGGAAGAGTAGACTCTTCCAGGTCTTGCAGTAACGTGCCATGGTTGACCGTATCAAAAGCTTTGGATAGGTCTAGCGCAACGAGTACTGTTCTATGGTGGGGCTTTCGATTTAAACCGCAATTTATCTGGGTGCCGATGACATTTAGCGCGGTGGTGGTGCTATGGAGTTTTATGAAGCCATGCTGATGACAGGCTAGTTGCAAATTTGCTTTAAAGTAGGGGATCAAAATGGCTTCAAGCGTCTTGGCTACTGGCGATAGGAGAGATATCGGGCGATTTGACTCTCCTATGTTAGCTGGTTTCCCAGGATTTAGTAGCGGGACCACCTTGGCCATTTACCATTTTTCGGGTATGACAAAGGGTGAAAGAGACAGGCTGAAGACATGTGCTAAATATTTGAACCCCTCTTCCCCTAGGCTTTTAAGCACCGGCCTGACCGATGGCATCCTCAACCTCTTTGGCGGTGATGATAATTGGTGACGCGCTGGAATTATGTTTATGTGCGTGTCTGTTGGCCCTCCGTCTATCTTTGTCGACCGCTGAATGCATTATATATTGGCGGCAGAAAACGCTCGCGCATTTTTTCGCTTCCGACAGCACTTTATCGTCAAAGGTGATGGAAACTTTGTCATTGTGCCTAGACGGATTCGATAGGGACTTAAGGTAAACCAAAGTTTACCTACACCGGCAGAGAGGTTACAACCGCTTAGGTGCTCCTCCCATTTCGCCCGCTAGTGTTCATCCACAAACAATCCCTTATTTGGGGGTCGTCGGGATCGAGCTGTCTTATAAGGTCACGTTCTCTCGCTAAACTTGCGGTCTCCGCCGGGAAGTGGGGCCGAATTTCGGGAATTCTACCGGCGGGAATGAAACGAGCCGAGGCGGATTCAATGACTTTGCGGAAAGCACGCTCCCCTTGGCGGGCAGCAAAGTGGTTGTCTGTAAAGGATTTCTATTCGTCCCACTTTCCTTTTTTAAAGTTAATGAAAGTGCGTTTTTCTGTGACGATGAAGTCGGCAGAACGCCCGAGCGAAATAAGTATAGGCAGGTGGTCGGATGCCAATGTTACCATCGGCTGCCAGTTGACGCAGTTTACGAGTTCTGCGCTCACGATTGAAATATCCGGCGAACTGTGACATCTTCCTACCATACGTGTGGGGGCGCCTCCGTTTATTGTGCAAAACGTCGTTTCTGCTATTTAATCCACCAAGATTTCACCCCTACTGTCCGCCCAGTTGCTGCCTCTCTTTCCGGGTTGTCCGCCTGCTGTTGTTGTTATAGCTGTGCTTCGCCCCATCCAATAGGTGCGGCCGATCACAAATTGTCATCAATGTCTAAGGAAACTTTCTGTTTCAACAGGGGTGGACTATAATGAGAGGGGTGATAGAGGCGTTGGATCCACAATACCTTTGAAGAGATGGTCGGTGTCATGTGGGGACACGTTACAAGCAGGACATACGTTTTGTATGTCGAGGTTGATTCTGGATAGGTAAGAGTTTAACCTGTTACAGTACCCAGATTGGAGCTGAGCTAGAGTAACGCGCATTTCCTCTGCTGGTTTGGGTATTGTTTTTTGAGTACATGATTCAATGGACAATTCCTGTCATAGGGGTCCGAAGCCTGATTGTGGATTTCACTGAGGTCCTGCTTGTGTTTTTTAGCTTCATACGGCTGCGTTCTCAGATGCCGTATTTCCACATAATGCTTACGGAGATGCCTCCTTAAGCCCCTTGGCGGTGTAGGCTCATGTTGTTGTTGTTGTTGTAGCAGTGCTTCGCCCCACCTAACAGACGCGACCGATCACAAACTGTCATCAATATCCTCTAACGGGAGTCCAAGGAAACTTGCTGTTTCAACAGGGGTGGACCATAGGGAAAGGGGTGTTAGAGGCGTTGGTTCCACATTACAATTAAAGAGATGGTTGGTGTCATGTGGGGACACATTGCAAGCGGGGCATACATTTTGTATGTCGGGGTTGATTCTGGATATGTAAGAGTTTAACCTGTTACAGTATCCAGAACGAAGTTGAGCCAGAGTGACACGCGTTTCCCTGGGGAGTATGCGTTCCTCTTCCGCAAGTTTTGGATACTTTACTTTGAGTATTGGGTTCACCGGGCAATTCCCGGCATAAAGGTCCGACGCCTGTTTGTGGAGTTCACCAAGGACCTGCTTGTGTTTTTTCGCTTCATACGGCTGTGTTCTCAGATGCCGTATTTCCTCAAAATGCTTACGGAGATGACTCCTTAAGCCCCTAGGCGGTGCTGGCTCGTCAATCAGATGTCTGTTGGGATGCCCAGGTTTCTGGGTATTCAACAGGAACTGTTTGGTCAGCATCTCGTTTCTTTCCCTGATGGGGAGTATTCTCGCCTCATTATGTAGATGGTGTTCTGGGGACATAAGAAGACAGCCCGTGGCAATTCTGAGAGCAGTATTTTGGCAGGCCTGTAGCTTCTTCCAGTGGGTAATTTTTAGGCTTGGCGACCATATGGGTGACGCGTAGCACGTAATCGGCTGGCTAATTGCTATGTAGTCATGAGCGTTTCTTTATCTTTTCCCCAGGTACTGCCAGCAAGGGATTTGAGGATTTTGTTACGGCTCTGAATTCTCGGAACAATTGCGGCTGCGTGCTCACCAAAATGTAGATCCTTATCAAACGTCACACCCAAGATTTTGGGGTGTAGGACAGTCGGTAGCGTAGAGCCATCGACGTGGATGTTCAAAATGGTCGACATTTGGGACGTCCATGTTGTAAATAAGGTCGCGGAAGATTTAGTCGGTGATAATGCCAGGTTTCGCGAGGCGAAAAAACTGGAGAGATCAGGGAGGTAGCCGTTTATTTTATTGCATAGCTCATCGATCTGTGGGCCTGGGCCTGTGGCCATTACTGTGCAGTCATCGGCGTAGGAAACGATTGTGACTCCTTCCGGTGGTGAAGGTAGTTTAGATATGTAGAAATTAAACAAAAGTGGGGATAGGACACCACCCTGTGGCACCCCTTGTTTAATTCTCCTCGGCTTTGATGTTTCGTTTCTAAATAGCACCGATGCCTGCCGACCACCCAGATAATTTGCGGTCCACCTTTTAAGACATGGGGGAAGGGTAGACCCTTCCAGGTCTTGCAGTAACGAGCCGTGGTTGACCGTATCAAAAGCTTTTGATAGGTCTAGCGCTACGAGTACTGTTCTATGGTGGGGGTTTTGATTTAAACCGCAATTTATCTGGGTACTAATGGCATTTAGCGCGGAGGTAGTGCTATGGAGTTTTCTGAAGCCATGCTGATGGGAGGCTAGTTGCAAATTTGCTTGGAAATAAGGGAGCAAAATGGCTTCGAGCGTCTTTGCTACTGGCGATTGGAGAGATATCGGACGATACGACTCTCCTATGTTAGCTGGTATACCAGGCTTTAGTAGCGGGACCACCTTGGCCATTCTCCATTTCTCGGGTATGACAAAGGTGGAAAGAGACAGGTTGAAGACCTGCGCTAAATATTTGAAACCCTCTTTCCCTAGGCTTTTAAGCATCGGCATGGCTATGCCGTCTGGGCCCACTGCTTTGGATGGTTTAGCGCGACCAATGGCGTCCTCAACCTCTTTAGCGGTGATGGTGATTGGTGACGCGCTGAATTTGTGTTTATGTGCGTGTCTGTTGGCCCTCCGTCTAACTTTGTCGACCGTAGAATGCATTATATATTGTCGGCAGAAAGCGCTCGCGCATTTTTTCGCATCCGACAGCACTTTGTCGCCAAAGGCGATGGAAACTTTGTCTTTGTGCTTAGTCGGATTCGATAGGGACTTTACGGTGGACCAAAGTTTACCCACACCGGTAGAGAGGTTACAACCTCTTAGGTGCTCCTCCCATTTCGCCCGCTTGTGTTCATCCACAAGCAATCTGATGCGTTGGTTTATATCCCTTATTTGGGGGTCGCCTGGATCAAGCTGCCTTATAAGGTCCCGTTCTCTCGCTAAGTTTGCGGCCTCCGCCGGGAAGTGGGGCCGGATTTCGGGAATTCTCCCGGCGGGAATGAAACGTGCCGAGGCGGATTCAATGACCTTGCGAAAGGCACGCTCCCCTTGGCGGGCATCAGTCGGGATAGGGAGGGCAGCAAAGAGGTTGTCTGTAAAGGATTTATATTCTCCCCACTTTCCTTTTTTAAAGTTTATGAAAGTGCGTTTTTCGGTGACGATGAAGTCGGCGGTACGCTAGGCAGGTGGTCGGATGCCAATGATACCATCGGCTGCCAGTTGACGCAGTTTACGAGTTCTGCGCTCACGATTGAGATATCTGGCGAACTGTGACAGCTTCCTACCATACGTGTGGGGCGTCTCCGTTTATTGTGCAGAACGTCGTTTCTTCTATTTGATCCGCCAACATCTCGCCCCTACTGTCCGCCCGCAAATTTGAATGCCATAGATCATGATGGGCATTGAAGTCGCCTAAAATAATGCGATTGTTTCCAGTGAGTAAGGCTCTAATATTAGGGTGGTATCCACCGGGGCAACAGGTGGCAGGGGGGATGTAGATGTTGATGATTTCTAGGTTTGCATCGCCTGACCGGACAGATAGGCCTTGACGTTCTAAGACGTTGTCCCTGCGGTCGATGCCAGGATCAAATATGTGATATTGGTGTAGGCTCATCAATCAGATGTCTGTTGGGATTCCCAGGTTTCTGGGTTTGCTTGGTTAGCATTTCATTTCTGTCTCTAATGGAGAGTATTCTCGCCTCATTATGTAGATGGAGTTCTGGGGACATAAGAAGACAGCCCGTTGCGGTTATGAGAGCAGTATTTTGGCAGGCCTGTTGCTTCTTCCAGTGAGTAGTTTTTAGGCTTGGTGACCTTATAGGGGACCGGCTGGCCAATTGCTTTGTATGTGGTGATGAGCGTTTCTTTGTATTTTCCCCAAGTACTACCAGCAAGGGATTTGACGTTTTATTACGGCTCTGGATTTTCGGTACAATTGCGGTACCAAAATGTAGATCCTGATCGAAACTAGAAAGATCGAGGAGATAGCTATTTACCTCAGAAACTAATTCATCCATTGAAGGGCCAGGTCCCATTGCCATAATCGTGCAGTCGCCGGCATAGGAAATGATTGTAACTCCTTGTGGGAAGGGAACCTTGATATAGAGATATGAGATTAGGCGGGGATTGGACACCAGGGGGTCAGACGCTTGCTAACCATTCATATAATTAGCAGTCCATCTGTTTAGAAAGGGGGACATGTGTGAGCCTAATATATATGCATGTCTTGGAGTAGCGTGCTGTGTTTGACTGTGTCAAAAGCTTTTGACAAGTCAAGTGCCGCAAGCACCGTCCTGTCCCATACAAACCGATGGTTCAGATAAGAAGATTTTCGTCATTTCTGCCCCATTTTAAAACCTACAAGTTTAAAATTTCATCACGTATACGTCATATGTTGTTCAGATAAGTGATTCATAGCTATGTCATGCAGACCACAAGAAACGTGAAACTTTGTATTCTCACACAAATTACCTACTTTTTGATTTAATTTTTATCTAAAAATTCGCTTCCTTAGTTCAGCTCCGTTCATAAAAGGTATATCCCGTCCTTCCTTGTTTTAATTGATGTTGAAAACGACAAAGTTAATAGTGCCCTAAAGTCAAAACTACCACTCATTACCATATTGTTATTTCAATAAGTTTTTTTTCTATTACAGCATCACCGTAACAATAGTTATAATTCAATACGTGTATCCCCTACCAGTACGTTGAAGCGAAAAAGATATGATGAAATCAGTAAATATCCCTTGTAGGGAGTCTCGAAGGAAAGTTCATCCGGGAATCGAATATAAGCTAATCGCTAAGGACACAATGATTCCACTGCCTGGAGTTTTAGAGAACAAAAGTCCCAACATGAGACTTCCTTACTACACTAAAAACCGTTGAATGCCATAAATAATATAAATTGCTCGCTTAATGTATGATTGAAAATCATAATTAAAATGTATATATATATAAGAAAATTAAGAAAAAATTTATCATAACAATAATAATGATAAAAAATTATTGTTAGGCCTTGAGCTCGATTTGAACCCGCGATCATATAATAAATATATATAATATATATATATTATATAAATAATATATATATAATAAATATATAATAATCTCGTGTCATGGTTTTACTGGAACAACTCCTTCAGAAATTACTGAACCGAATTGTGTATGGATATATGGTAGGTATGTGAGAACGTAGCTATAGTGTTAACTACTTTGTACTCTTTACTTTAATTTTTAAAATAATTTTAATTGAGTTTTCGTGTTAACTTAAAATTTTGAATAACTTCAAAAAAAGAAAATTCTAATTAGTTTGAAAATATCTAAACTCAAAAATAAACAAAAATAAATTTTATATTACAAACAAAGATAAAAGTTTTTTAAAATATCAACTTGAATGTTGATATATTGGCGATCCTACCAACGATCCTGCGCAAATATTTTATTTCATTAATGACTGTAATGATTACGAAAATTTCCATTCGCTAATTTTTAATTAAAATGCATTTATTATCTAAATCTATATCTGTCCGTGCTTGTATATATAATACCTCGTGCTTGTGATAAATGATTTTTGAACAAAAAATTTCGCAATTTTAAAGTAACTACTCCGTCATATTTACAACGATTTAAATAGTTGTGCGAAACAGACTAAACGAACAGCCATCAGTTTGTTTACTTAAAATCCAATTTGGAAATACATTCGCCATCAACAAAAAATTATGAATTTAGTGATTATAATACGAAGCTATAATTAACTTTAAAAATATTTCGTTTTGAAAGTGCTTAAAACATTTACTATTGTGAAAATAAGTGAAAGTCCATAGACATTCGTAGATGGACTGTGTGGAAACACCCGAAAACGGAAATCAAATTTTAGCAGATTTGATGAACAAAATAGTTTAACCAATTGTTAAAACTTTTAAAGAAACAATAAAAAAATTAAAAAGTTAAATCATAGTACCATAATTGTAAATCGCACATCGATTTAAAAAAAAAATGAAACTTAAATATACTTCAATTAATAAACAATATTTTGTGCAAATTGCATATAACAGTCGCTGTAAATTCTATATACGAAACAAAAACAAAAAATAAGTGCGGACAATCAAATAAAACATAAAGTACTTATAGCAGAAATTTACTAGTAGACATGCTATAAATTTTATGCAACATAAATAAAAATAAAATTTTTCTACGAATCGTTAATTAATAAAGAACTCTAAAAAACAATATACTACGCTTAAAACAATAGTTAAGTTTTCCACTTCACTACAACAAGAGCTATTACAACAATTTTACGCAAAATACACACAAGAACGGATTTAAAGTATAAGACATCACGATGAAAATGATGAGATTCATAAAGAAAACAACAAAGCCATTGCATAAACAGCAACAACAATGAATTTAATTGTTATCACGCCCAAAAAACGCCATTTATTCCCTCAAAATCTCTACAATCATCAATCAAATACTTATTAATTTGAATATTTTTTTACTAATTTAATTTTATGTAAGTATAATTTTTATTTTAATATCATATTACAAATTTTCCAATTATAATTTAAATTAAAATTTTAAACCTTTTAAACTTTTAAATTTATTTTAAGATTATTTTTATATTTTAACAATTTTAATATAGTTATTTAAATTTACTTATTTTTTATATAAAATTAAATATTTTATTTAAATTGTTAACTCCCTTTCCAAAAAAAAATCTTAAATATTTTCTTATTTTCTAATTTTTCATTTAAATTTCTTTTCATATGGTTCTACGTTCACCAATACGAACTCGTAAATTTACAAATTCAGAAAATCAAAATATCAACCATACAAATAACATCATGACTCACAATACAACTCAAAATTCTAACATTAATACAACACAAAACATCATCTCTAATATAACACAAGATACTTCAAGACAAGATAACTTTACAAATTTTTCTTCTACTAAATCTATTAAATTACCACAATTTTGGCAAGATTCTCCTGATGCCTGGTTTTTACTTGTTGAAGGACAATTTGAAATTAACAATATCAATGATGATAATTTAAAATTTCAAAATATTCTAATTACTCTTCAACGAGATACTATATCTAAAATTTTAGATGTTATTAACCCTCCTCCTCTTTTTAATAAATATGATACAATCAAAAAAATTCTATGTGAAAGATTTTCTCTTAGCGAAGAAAAACGATTAGAACAATTATTTTCAAAAACTGAACTTGGTGATCGTTCACCATCTGAATTATTCAGATTTATGAAATCACTTATAGGTTCTGCCTCCATAGTTAGCCAAGAATTACTCTTTAAATTGTGGATTCGTAAATTACCACAAGAAATACAAATTCATTTGACTTCCAATAATAATCAAAACAGAGATGAAATTATTATTTTAGCTGACAAACTTTTTGATTTAATCAATAAACCTCATTCTTCCAAATCTCCTGTAGTCTCAAGTATAAATAATAATATTTTAGAACAATGCGCTAAAAATTTAACTGAATTAACTACGGCTATTTATCAAAATTTAAATAAAATTTCGAATGATATTAATCAATTACAAATCCGTTCAAGATCTAAAGATAGAAATAGATCTAAATCTCGAAATTTTTCAGGATCAAGAAATTTTTCAAACAATCGTAATTTTAATTCACAAACAACTATTTGTTGGTATCACAAAAAATTTAAGAATAACGCTCTCAAATGTATACCCCCATGCAATTTTAATCAAAATCATAATTCAAATTACGAACAAAATTTAAACTGAAACGATCCATTATGACGGTGACGGATAATGGAACTATTATTAAACCTACTCGTCGCCTATTCATATTTGATAAATTCAATAAACTTAATTTTCTTATCGATACCGGCGCAGTTGTATCAGTTATTCCTTTTTCTAAATTTAAAATTTATAAAAGAAATTCGGATCTTACTTTGACTGCAGCAAACGGTTCTTCAATTGAAACTTTCGGTACAAAACTACTTAAAATTGATTTAGGTTTAAGAAGAGATTTTAAATTTCCATTCATTATTGCGAATATTGATACACCAATTTTAGGAGCAAACTTTTTAGAAAAATTCGGAATTATTGTCAATATTAAAAATAAAGAAATAATGGATTCTACTACAAAAATTAAAGTTACTGGATCTTCTGGATTTTCTGATATTTTCTCACTCAAAATTCCTATTGTTGAAAATAAGTTTTCAAAATTACTTAATGAATTTCCATCTATTACCTGTGAACCAGATTATACTAAAAAAGTTAAACACCATACGGTTCACAGGATAGAAACAAAAGGTATTTTACCATTTTCGAAACCCAGACGTCTTGATCCAATCAAACTTAAAATTGCTAAAGCTGAATTTGAATTTTTAGTTAAAACGGGTATATGCAGACCCTCAAATTCTCCTATTGCATCTCCACTTCATCTCGTTCCTAAAAAAGAACCAAATGATTGGAGACCTTGCGGAGACTATCGAAGACTTAATTTTATTACTACACCAGATCGGTATTCTTTACCACATATTCACGATTTAACAATTGATTTAAAAAACAAACAATTTTTTTTCCAAAATTGATCTTGTGCGTGCTTACCACCAAATTCCAATGGCAGAAGAAGACATTCATAAAACTGCAATAACTACCCCTTTTGGAATGTTTGAATTCGTAAGAATGCCTTTCGGTTTACGAAACAGTGCTCAAACTTTCCAACGCTTTATTAATGAAGTATTTTCTGATTTCGATTTTGTATTTACATACATTGATGACATTCTTATTGCCAGTGATAATGAAGATCAACATATAAATCATTTAAAATCAGTTTTCAAAAGACTTGAAGAATATAATTTAAATATCAAACCTTCAAAATGTACTCTCGGTGTAAATAAATTAAATTTTTTAAGTTACGAAATTTCAGGCGAAGGTATTAAACCATCTTTAGATAGAATTGAAATCATAACAAATTTTGAAAAACCAATTTCTATAAATAAATTACAAAAATTTTTAGGTATGATAAATTACTATCACAGATATATTAAAATGTTAGCAACAGAACTTAGTCCTCTGCATGAAATGTTAACACATGCAATTAAAAACAAACTCAAACAATTAAATTGGACAAATGAAACCACAACAGCTTTCGAAAATGTTAAAAAACTTTTTGCTAAAAATACTTTACTTACACATTTGGACAAAAATGGTACTTTATCATTAGCAGTAGATACATCAAATGTTGCTATTGGAGCAGTTCTTCAACAAACTAGCAATAACATACTAGAACCCTTAGCTTATTTTTCAAGAAAACTAACTACAACAGAAACTAAATATTCAACATTTGATCGTGAACTTTTGGCAATTTATAATTCAATTAAACATTTTAAACATTTTCTTGAAGGTAGAACTTTTACAATTTATACTGATCATAAACCTTTAATTCATGTTCTAAATTCTAAAGTAGATAGATCTCCTCGTCAACTACGTCATCTTGAATATATTGCTCAATTTACAAATGATATTCAATATATACGTGGAAAAGACAACATAGTTGCCGACACACTTTCCCGTATTCCAGAAATAAATGCAATTTCAACTCAAGATATAAATTTAGAAACTTTATATAAAGAACAGCAAACTGATACATTTTTACAAAAAACCATTTCTGATCCAAATTCTAAAAATAATTTAAAAGAAATTCATATTCCAATTATTAATTTAAACATATGGTGTGATGTTTCTGTACAACCTTTTCGACCTTATGTTCCACATTCTATGAGAAGAATTATATTTGACAAAATTCACTCATTATCTCATCCAAGTATAAGAACAACTAGAAAATTAATTCAAAATAAATATTATTGGCCTAACATGCGTAAAGAGATTAACGATTGGACTTCATCTTGCATCAATTGTCAAAAATCCAAAATTTTAAGACATACTAAATCTCCTATCCAAAAAATTCAAATACCATCAGGCCGTTTTGAACATATTCATATGGATATTGTTGGACCTCTTCCAATTTCAAATGGAAATTATTATATTTTAACAATTATTGACAGATTTTCACGTTGGCCTGAAGGTTATCCACTTAAAGATATTTCAACAAATACTATAGTAAAAACTTTTATTCAAAATTATATACCACGATTTGGTATACCATTGAATATTACAGTAGATCAAGGTTCACAATTCACCTCAAAATTTTTTACGGAATTAACTAAACTTTTAGGTTCTCATAAAATTCATACATCTCCTTACCATCCCCAAGCAAATGGCATGATAGAGAGATTTCATCGAACTTTAAAAGCAGCAATTATAGCATCAAACGACTCGGTTCATTGGTCTGACATTTTACCATTCATTCTACTTGGTTTACGAACTTCTATTAAAGAAGATTTAAAATGTTCATCTGCTGAACTTGTTTATGGCCAAACACTTAGAATACCTGGTGAATTAATTATTTCAAATAGTAATAAAGAACATGATTTTTCTAATGACGCTCTTCATAAAATAAGAGAATATTTTTCACTTGTTCGTTCTAAAGTTTTTCATCATAACAAAGAAAATGTTTTCGTTCCTAAACAATTAGAAAATTGTGAGTATGTTTTTGTTAAAGTTCTTCGTAAATCTAATTTAGAATCACCTTATGAAGGAACTTTTAAAGTTATATCTAAGAAACATAAAACATTTACAATTCAATACAATAATACTATTAAAAATATTTCAATTGATTTACTTAAACCAGCAAACATACTTATTAACACTAATTTAAATACAAATACATTAAACAACAAAAAACAAAAAAAGGTTACATTTAATATTAATTAATAATTTGTTTGTTTCAAATTTTCTTGGAGGGGGAGTAAATATAGTGTTAACTACTTTGTACTCTTTACTTTAATTTTTAAAATAATTTTAATTGAGTTTTCGTGTTAACTTAAAATTTTGAATAACTTCAAAAAAAGAAAATTCTAATTAGTTTGAAAATATCTAAACTCAAAAATAAACAAAAATAAATTTTATATTACAAACAAAAATAAAAGTTTTTTAAAATATCAACTTGAATGTTGATATAGTAGCTAAATATATTTCATACTTTTGGGTAACCACGGACTGGCGATATCTACCTAAATATGGACCCCGGAGACCATACCGCGAGGGTTTATATACCCTTGCCCTGCTCTGGAGATAGAAAGCTATATATAAACCAGAAGTTCCACCAAGGATTTTTGTTTTGTTTTAACGATATGGGTTTCAAACGAAAGATATGAACAAATGGTAGTTTTTATTTCAATATCTTATTCTGCTCCGGAGATATTGGCCTAAACTGGGGTCGAGATTAAAGGTAGACGTAGATAGTAAGGGCAACAGTAGAAACAGAGGCAAACTTAGAAAGGAAAAGGGTAAGAAGACATTAGTGTGATGGAGGGAGACAGAAAATATTAACGTCAGGGTAGGATATTCCCTATTACGGATTCAAAAGCAGGCCTGGCAAATTACCGATGCTGTCGCCATCTAGAAACAAAAGCTGTAATATTGAACAAACATATCTACCCTATCCACAACTGTCTTTAACTTCATTCGAAAATACCATTCCTAATGTAGTCATTTTTAGCTGATGGATCTTGGTATTAAGGCCCAAAAACGACCTATCGCAAAATAGAATGGTTTCCCAATGGCCCCGGTAACATTGATACAACGCTGAATACTTAACAGAAATAAAATTAAACTTGTATACTTTATTAAATTAACTGTTTTGTATGCTGTCTTAAAACAGGTACTGTGTTACACGATTGACAAAAATTAAAATTAATTCATATAATTCATTTAAATTTGCTGACTTCATGTATATACATTTATTTATTAGTATATCGACTGCCAGTTCGATAGCGCCCTATTTCAGAAGCATGGCATCTTCCAAACAAATTCTGAAACAAGTCGTTTTCGAACTAGCAGTCGAGGTATTCCACTCAGTAGTCTATATATAGTCTTGTTTTTTGTAACAAAAGTAAATTATCAAATTCAAAATATATTTGTCTAAGTACCACAAAATTAAATTCCTCAATTCAATAATTTTAAATTTACATACATATTTACACACATTAATCACATAATTCAGTTTATAAATTCGCTTACTTGCCTAAAATACTAACGATTATTTTTTTTTTAATACTTAATTTACCCTTAGCCTTTCGAAATAAATAGACTACCACTAAGTTTTTAAATTCATTGCTTATCACATTTTAAATTCATTGTTGTTTTTTTTTTTTAACTTTTTAATTTTAAAATACTAACGATTATTTTTTTCTAAATACTTAATTTACCCTTAGCCCTGAATTTGGAAATAAATAGACTATGACTAAGTTTTTAAATTCATTGCTTATCACATTTTAAATTCATTGTCTTTTTTTAATTTTTTAATTTTAAAATTCATTTCCATCTTAATAAAAATTGATCAATTGCTTCAGCTTAAAACTTCCGACCTTCTACTTGAATTTTTCTTTAAGAAAATTTACGTGAAGTTTCAGAAATCTTAAGAAGGTGCTTCACAACACGTAAGGCTCACGCTCTCCCAAGTTTATACAACAGATGCACTGAGTACACAAAAGCCCCTTGGCTTAATGAGCATTTAATTTCTCCGAAATCATACTTTTTATATCTTCGTAAAATTTTCTTTTCAACTCCAACTTTTTTTCATAATAATTCTCCTTTGCACTCTTTCTTTTTCGGGGATTGCTTGTCCAATAGTCAAAGGTACTCGGTTGGAGGCTACATAGCACAATGACTCTGGGCTGGAAAATAAGTTTCCACTGATGATGGTACATCTCCTAAAGGATCGCGATTGCAATTCGACAAACCCCTTGACGTGGAAGCCATATTGCACAGTGACTCTGTGTTGGATGATGAGTTTTGACTGAACAACAGGGTATCAGGAAGTAAGCAGGACTCTATCAATAAATATAAACAAATATTGTATTTAACAGGCATACTTAACGAACGAAACGATATCATTTCGTTGATTATCGTAACGAAATGATATCGTTTCGTTCGTTAAGCATGCCTGGTATTTAAGAGAAACTAGTAGGTGACCAATTCGTGAAATATTTACCAACAGCAGCCAACGAACACCTCTCAGATAATGGCCTTTGGATTCTTGAGCCTAAATTGAGGGTGTGAGAATTTGAGATTATTGGCTCACGGCCAAAAATCTCATCCATTTCTTCCATAAATGGAGCTTGGCCATATGTTGCACCGGTCTGCCTGTTGTTTTCTTTGGCGCTTTTATAAGCGATCAAAAACGTGCACATCTTCGCCTCCAACGCCTTTATTGTTACAGTGGTATCCTACAAAATCAATATAAAACATAATCAACCTTTTGAATACAAAATTTAGTAAAATAAACATACCAAGAGGCATCGTGCAAACATATCTTCAAACACGTTCACGTAAGCATACTTCTTTTTCCTGCTATGCTTAAACTCGTCCTTTCGGGCACTATAGCACTGCAACAAAAGAAGCGTCCAACGTTTCCTTGATTCTTTTCTGAAAAAATTTAGTAAATATGAATTATTTATTATTTTTTTTTTTGGGGTTTGGTTGAATGGCACGGACGCTAGTCCATAACGCCAGGTTGTATGTCGGATGGTTCTTTTTTCAGATTGTTGTATATATAATTTTTGCTCCACTAATACACAATGGTAGTACCAAGGTGGCCAGAACCATGTGTAGCAGCTTGCAATTTGGTATTAATTATTTTAATTGTTCGTATTTTCAATTAGGGTTGGTTTTTACTTGGCACCACGCCATGTTATATTTAATTTGTCTCATTTATTTCAATTTGACTTTTATCCAATTGGGGTAATTATTTATCGGTTTGTAAAAGTATTTACGTCGTCTCAGGTATATATTTTAAAGAATTTATATTCATTATGGTTATATGTGGCGGCCACCGTGGTGTGATGGTAGCGTGCTCCGCCTATCACACCGTATGCCCTGGGTTCAACTCCCGCGCAAAGCAACATCAAAATTTTAGAAATAAGGTTTTTCAATTAGAAGAAAATTTTTCTAAGCGGGGTCGCCCCTCGGCAGTGTTTGGCAAGCGCTCCGGGTGTATTTCTGCCATGAAAAGCTCTCAGTGAAAACTCATCTGCCTTGCAGATGCCGTTCGGAGTCGGCATAAAACATGTATGTCCCGTCCGGCCAATTTGTAGGGGAAATCAAGAGGAGCACGACGCAAATTGGAAGAGAAGCTCGGCCTTAGATCTCTTCGGAGGTTATCGCGCCTTACATTAAATTTTTTTTTTTTTTTTTTAGGTTATATGTACATGACTGTACATTAATATATAGTAAATTTTCAATCCCGTTATTTGATCTTTTTGTCCTTGGTGGAGTTATATGTATATTATCGCACTTCGTTTATCATATATGTATGAATTTATGTAAAACGAAAGTTTTACTTATATTTTTACATTTAACATAATTTTTAAATTAAATGTTGACAATTTTAATGTTTACATTTGATTTTGCCCGACAGAAATTATATATATTTTTGCACAAAATGCATATTTTTATTTTAATGTTTTTTCAGATTTTTGCCCGATAGCAATATAATCTTTTCGCACAATTTGCATTTTTTTTTGTTTTACGACGAACTCGTAACACGCACAATTATTTAGTGTTTTTTATTTTATTTGTTGAAAATGTTGATTTTGACACGAAACACGCTCCACTCACGCGCAACGCTGTGAAATTCCTTGCGGTCTGGATTTGTACTCAACCACATGTTATAAAGCCCAATTTTCCATATGGTTGAGCTGCAAGGAATTTCAGCGAACCGTTCACTACGAGATTGAAAACGCGATTGTATGAATTATTTAGAATTTTTTATAATTACACAAAAATACTTACCTTTCTCCTGATGACATTTTGTTTTTTAATTAGGGATGGTAATGTAGGATAGTATTTGTAATAACTTTAAATAATATCAACTTTTGTTATTTTAAATATTTTATGTATTTGTTCTAATTTTCAATCTTGAATTTTTTGCTCTCAAAAATTTTCATTCTTGATATTGTTCTGCTGGAAATTAAATTCATTTTTCAATAAAATATAATATTTAAAAAATATCTAAAATATTTATCCTACATCTTTATTGAAAAAATGAATTTAATTTCCAGCAGAACAATATCAAGAATGAAAATTTTTGAAAGCAAAAAGTTCAAGATTGAAAATTAGAACAAATACATAAAATATTTAAAATAACAAAAGTTGATATTATTTAAAGTTATTTCAAATACCCTACAGGTAAAACAGACTAAAAAAGTCGATAAAAACTACTTATTGAAACTTGGAAGTACTGAATTTATATTCTACTATTGGGCCGTTCCATTGGTTTATCGAGCTCTGGTTCTGGCTGGAACGATCTGGATCAACTTTATGAGAGCTGGCAGCACTAATATAAAACATCTGTTTTGTAGAAAATAAGAAGAAACATAAAAAAAAGTTTAAGATACTGATAGAATTATTAACATTTAAATAGTTTCGCACGTAAGCAAACTATTTATTTTCCTTACATCATCTTCAAGTTTACTCTTTCAGTGTTTTTGCTTTTAAATATGGCTCAATTATATGGTTGGCTCATCTCACCAGCTGATTTTATTTTTTTCATTTCACTGAAGTAGGGATTGTCAGAAGGAGATGGCAAACTTAAAAAGAAACCAACGAATTTACAACATTTTCTTACTAACAAATTCTGCTAAGTTTTATGTTTTTATTCCACTCCATTCGTCTAACACCAACACGCTAATTTTGGCAATGTGAACAAAGGTATGTTATTGCTGTAGAGATGAGCCAACCATATAGTTGAGCTATGAGTGCTACCAACTCAAAAGTTAGCTGTCGAAAAATCTACTACAGAAAACGAAACGAACGGAACTGCTATACGGATCAGAAATTGAACCACATAAATATCAGGATCACAACGTTGTTGTTGCATTTGCATGTTAAATTGCTATCCGTATCTCGCTCAATTCTCAATGGAACGTAACTTATTTCATAAGCGACAAAAAAACTTGTCCTATTAGCAGTCTTAAGCGTAAACGGATATATGCGTGTTAAAAAACACGGCTATTGTTAGAGTACTCCAACATGAAGAAAATGGAACTCGTAATCTAACAATTTTTGCAGGGTTGTTGTAGATTAATCCATGTGTAAAGTCATCATTATATCATATGGGCATTCATACGTCATTTTCCTTTAGGTATTGCTTTTTTCTCTCTTTCATTCACTCAAGCAGTCAACTGTGACGTTAATGCGTAGAACGAAGCAATTATGAACTCGTGAATGCGCAATATGGGTAGGTGATTTGTGTGTAATAAAGCGGCAATTACCCACCGACGTGTGGCGTACGTACGGACGTTTGTTTTACGAAACATATTAGACCGAACCCTCAAGCCATTAGGAATCAATGTGTGCGTCTGTGTACATGTACATAACATATTTGTATGTGCATTGTTTACAGATAAGCACTGTTGCCATTGACCATTTTGCATGCATGCTTATAGAAACACCAACTTTTTCCAATTTAATTTTTGTTGTTGTAAAACGCTGGAATTAATATTAAATAAATATAAATAGATTTTGTATTTATAATCTGCACTTTTACATTATTATTTCGAATTATTTTCACAATTTTTCAAACTTTAATTAGGTGTTTTTGCATAAAACTGCAAACGGTCAAAAATTACCGCACAAAAGTTTACTAGGCAACTCTGTCTAGTGAGAGAGCGATCAACTGACACGTTCTTACGGAAAAAACCAAAATTGTTTTGATTTCTACGTTCCGGGCTACGTACGTACGGGCGTTGCACGTCGGTGAGTTTTCGTTTACATTGCACACTCATAAAGCTGGAGACATTGGTGCTTTATCGGTAACCGTATCGGTAACCTTTTAACAGCTGATTCACCAACCTTATGAGAATCAATGCAATCGATTATTGGTGCCGCTAAGGTCGTAACCGTATCGTAGCCAACCAATTGGGTTTTGGTTTACCGTCGTAACGATAAACAGTTGATTACGTTAGGGATACGACCTTAGCGGCACCAATAATCGATTGCATTGATTCTCATAAGGTTGGTCGAATCAGCTGTTAAAAGGTTACCGATACGGTTGCCGATAAAGCACCAATGTCTCCAGCTTAAGATTGGTCGTGTCAGCTGACACGTTTTTGGAACGTACGTTCGTAACTGCCGCACAATGCCGCATAAACTTGGTCTTATTTATCGAGAATTCGATACGGAGTACTCGATACCAAACAGTTTCGACACAAATTTGTCGAGTATAATAGATCGATATCGTATGGAAAAAGTAACGATGAGGCAAAGTATCGATTCGAAACTCGTGTCCCTAACTACCCGACATTCTTAAAGCAAGTAGGGTGAGCAGAGTATCTCATTGGTAATTACAATGGACACGAATTGTGAACAACTGCATCCCAACTGGCGTACGCTGGCTACCATAAATTATCCAATGAAGCGCTTCGTTCGTGGTTTGGAACTGCAGAGTCAGCCGGAGTGCAAAAGAGGGCGTCCAGATCTCACCGCAACTGACAGTGAAGGCGTAAAAATAAAAAAGTTCTATGAAAACTTAATTAAAGAATGTAGTACTAATCGTAGACCTACCGTTTCGCCAACCAGCAAAGCACCACCTTCAATTAAAGATATCTTGCGACGATTTGATCGTAATACATTTTTTCGTTTTGTCACTACGAACAATATCGCAGAGTTGGCACGATTTGCTTATTTCGAAAATGATATCAACGTCTGTGATGAATTTGGATGGACCGGTCTAATGATGGCCGCCTGTGAGGGTGCAATAGATACAGTAAGACTTCTTCTACAGTTGGGTGCTGATAAAAATATAAAAGATAAAACGGGACGCACAGCATTGGATTTGGCTCAAATAAAGGGATACAGCAACGTTGTTTATACACTTCAAATAGAATGCCAGCATGTTAAAACAACCGTCGATGCCCGAACTATTACTCTCAATGAACCTTTCTATTGCGACATCTGCAACCATGTCTTCTCAGATACAAACAGACTGCATCACCTAACTTCGACAGTTCACCAATTCAATACAGAATCAAAAACTACCAAAAATAAATTAAATAAATTTAATATAACGACTAGAAATCGCGGCTTACAGATAATGGTTAAACAGGGTTGGGATAGAGAAAGTGGTTTGGGACCAACATCTTCTGGCCGACTGTATCCTATTAAAACAGTGATGCGTAAAAAACTCAGCGGACTGGGAACAGATCAAGAACCTGCGCGTGTAACTCATTTCGGTGCTTTCGACCAACGTGCTGTTGAAAATAATAAATTAAATAATTCACCAAGTTATAAAAAAATTCGGTCGCGCAAAGATATGCACAGAGAAAAAGTGCGGGAATGGAAACGCGAAAAACGACTTCGTAAAGAACTAAGCTGAGTTTAGTCAACTATCCACTAGGTGTGGGATGCAGTTGTTTGCTCATTTATATACGTATTCGCAACTAAATCCAATTAACATATATTTCTAAATAAGGTTACTCTGTATTCAATCATTGCAAAATGGGTAAAACTGATGAACAAAAAGTCGTTGAAATTATAAAATCGGCAGAAGAGGTGGCTGATAAAATACTTGTAAATAAGCAAGAGCTAGTGGAGTTGGATAAGCGGCGTCAGCAAACTCGGGAAGCGGTGCGTGAGCTTGAAAAAAATGCAGAGGATAGTGAGAAGAAAGTTTGGATTACTGTTGGTAGCATGCTTGTAAAATTGGAAAAAGCGGCAGCTTTAAAGCTTTTAAAAAATGGTGAATTTCTAAAATTAATACTTTTTAAACGTATGAGTTTTAGTTTTATATTTCTAAGTAGATCAAATGCAGATCGAACGAGAAATAAACATAATGAATTCGGAACAAAAGTTACTTGTTAATAAGCATCGCGATTTGGAACATTTTTCACCATATTCAGGCACACAGATAAAAGCGCTCGACCGAAAAGAGTTTGTAGCGCTAAAAGCTAATCTACCGCTTTTGTAGCCAAATCAAATAATATAAATATAATACATTTTAACTCTGAAATAAATGCTTTATTTAATATAAGAGCTGAAACCTAGAATATTTTCATTAAGAGCACGTTGTCATCCAAATGACGCGGTATTTGCAATTGAGCCTTGCGTTGAATCCTAACTTTATAAAACCAAAATATCAAATATAAATAAAAAATCAAATTATTTGTATCATACCGCTGATATGTTCAATAACTTTGATTTTGCTTTTGTATACTTGGCGATTTCTGACAGCGCTTCAGACTGTTCTATTTGCAACGATGCATGCGGCATATGAAGTTCGACTCTTGCTGTACCATCGACGATTTTGCCGCTAATTATTACGATAATGGGATAACCCATCCTGCATAAAAATATG
This sequence comes from Eurosta solidaginis, assembly GCF_040869045.1. Taxonomy (NCBI): domain Eukaryota; kingdom Metazoa; phylum Arthropoda; class Insecta; order Diptera; family Tephritidae; genus Eurosta; species Eurosta solidaginis. The sequence continues at coordinate 285,458,843 of NC_090321.1, read as the reverse complement.
GCTAATAATTTAACTAAATTGTACATATGTATGTTGCAGGCAAACCTTTTTGCATCCAATAAACGTTTGCCTATTGTTAAATGGTTACGATCATCAATTAATACTTCCTCGATGCTACAAACTTTTCCAAGCGAGCCACAAAAATCGTTTTTTATTTTGTTGGCCATCTCCTCTTCCTTACTTCCTTGCTTTGCATCTATAATACATATGTCAAAAGGTGCTAATAACTTTGGCCATCGCAATTCCTTTTCGGTTGAAAGCACTTCGACAGCGGCTGCGACTAGGCGGCTGATTCCAATACCATAACAACCCATTACAAGGTATTCTGGTTTACCATTATCTTGTAGGAATGTGGCTTTCAGTGGCCGGGAATATTTGTCTTTTAGTACAAATGTATGTGCCACTTCGATGCCACGCACATATTGCAGGCTAGCAGATTTGCAACGACGACAAATTTCTGCATTACATATTTCAACATTAGCTGCAAAGCCACAATTATCACACAACATTAGTTGATCTTCGCCCGTAGGAGTTATATAATGATATTCATGCGATACGCTGCCACCCATCATGCCAGTAGCTGCCTCAACTGGACATTGAAGCGTAAACTCATTGAATAATTATATCATAAATATTTGTTTATATGTATACCTTTTACAAAAGGAACTTCCAACTGACGAAAAAGTGTATCGTACGCGGCATTTACCTCATTGTACGTCTGCAAAGATAATTGGACGTCACGATCAAATGTGTAGAGATCCTTCATAATGAATTCCTTTGCACGTATAAGACCAAAACGCGATTTTAATTCGTCGCGAAATTTGGGACCTATTTGAAATAAACGCAAAGGTAACTGCCTATATGATATTGGAGAAATAGAAGCTATTAAAGCGGTAACGGCTTCTTCATGTGTCTATAAAATAAATGTAAATAATTTTACTTAAACAAACGTATAATACAGGAAAATTACCGGACTCAATAGAAATTGCTTGCCATGTCTATCATGCAGCAGGTAGAATTCAGTTATATCACCGTCAAGTCTTCCGGATTTTTTCCAATGCTCTGATGAAGTTAAGATAGGCATTAGTATTTGTTGTCCACCTACAGCGCTCATACGTCGACTCACCAGTTTTGTACATTTATCAAAAACTCTCTGCGCAAGTGGCATCAGCTGGAAGGTTCCATTATGAGCCGGCTTAACCAAACCCATTTCTGCTAGAAGCTTGAAAAAAAAAGAAAGAAAATAATGAAAACTGTTTCCTGCAACTTCCCAGAGTTATTGGCTACTTTCTGACTGCGCGAAATGGCTTCTACATTTTTTATCACAGCGTTTTTGGGTGAAACAATTACAGGCCAAAACAATCTTGACAAGCGTTCCATGTTCTTAGAAATGGAAACCACAATTATGTATTGATAGTATCCTAACAATAGACCGTTTCATATCGATATATTATTCACTGCCATAAAACTGCCACATGAGCACATGAGTCAAATATGTTGCACATGGTATATTCCCAAGGCGAATTCAGTAGAGGTGGCGTTATCCCAACCATTGTGAATGATGACAAAGAGTGTTATCTTATCTGTCAACTGCCTGATAGGCTGTTCAATATAGCTACTTTTCAGCGTTTTGACAGGCTGTTCAATATGGCGGCGCCTATCTTCAGCGGGTGATAGAAAGAGATACAGAATGAGACAGCGATAGTCAAATACGAATCAGGTGATCCAATCACTTTGGAATTTTGACGTTTATGCAAAGAGTATAAATACAATAAGAGCCGTCACTCGTTATTTTGTGGAGACTATCTCGCTGGAAATTGAAAAAATTGATGCCGAATGTTTTCTGAGAGGGACATTTTTAATTGTCCCTCATTTATCCACGCCGTGTAGGCCCCTTGTGCAACTGTGATTTTTGGAAAGAGAATTAAATAAATAAATTAAATACAGTCGAAAAATAAACACAAATGTCACAGGAAAATGTATAGAAGACATTTATAAACATCTCGCCCAAAAAAAAAGTAGCGAGTACCTCTCAGTATACATCGAGTAAATGCCAAAAAAATAACGAGTGACGGCTCTTATTGTATTTATCCTCTTTGTCTTTGGTTTATGCAGAAGATATCACACTTAGTCATCATTCACAATGATCCCAACAGCTGATAGCTTCTTCTTGATAATTTTCCATACAAAGCCTTGTACAACAATATGTCAGTCGAAATTAAATAATATTTTCTTTTGACTTGACATTTTTCTGCACGACGAATTGGTTGAATTCGCTTTGCCACCGCCTGGTATGGATTCGCCTTGGTATATTCCAGGGATGCACCTTAACGTTAAGCTTATCGTTTATCAAAAATTTCCACCGTTTCCGTTGAAGCACTTCGAAATATTATCGATAAAGAAATTATCAAGATAAATTGCATCTCGTTTTTAACCGAAACGAAAAGCTTTCGTTCACGTTAAAAACGTTAACAAAAACGTGATACTCTATGTTTGCATTGTGCTGGCAATGCTATAGCCATGGTGAAGCCGTAAGGTGGTAACAGCGAGCGGACATACACACACAAACTCCATGTAATTTTTTTGTGTAATTCGGTGGTGGTAATGTCAAAAATACTCTGAGAAATGTTCGTACTGTCAAAATTCATGAGAAAATTTGCAATCAGCTTGGCTAATGCTTTCACCTTTAATGACTCCGCCATCAATCAGCTTTGCCAGCATAGTTTGAAATTAATAATCAACATAAACGATTTGATTTCGTTTTGATATGGCAGAAAACGAAACAAAATCATTTCGTTAATTTGACGTTCTTAACGTTAATAAACGAAACGAAATGACTTTGTTTCGTTTATTAACGTTAATTATCGTAACGAAATGATATCGGTTCGTTGGTTAAGCATGCCTGGTATATTCCATGCATGGTTCAACTATATTTGTCACAACAACAACAAAGCAGGCAGTTACTTGTATCTACTAAACGAATCAGTCATTAGCCGTGTTTTTTTATACACGCGTTTCCGTTTACGTTTGCGCGTGAAAAAAAAAACGCCTATCCTCGCTTAGATAATGCTTAGGAGACCCATCTAGCGGCAGTGGTTAAATAACTAGCTACAGCCGTGTTTTTTTTTACACGTAAACGTCTATACGCTTATACTGTTTTCACACAGAAACTTAATGATCTCATTTCACCTGCTAATGAAATCGTAAATTTTTTGCTTTCACACAGAATTAATTGCTCGATTAGTATGAACGATGAGACAGACAATCATGGCGGAACGATACAAGGTGGGAGCATGGTGACATACCTACAAACAAAAAAAATTTCATGTACTTGTAAATTCGATGGACAAATCTCAAAATCGTAGTTGATGTATCAAATCAAATAAAAAAGGTTATAATCAGCTGTTCGATGCGGCCTCCTTGTATCGTTCCGCCATGCAGACAATGACATTTACTTTGACAAATGACATTTTTAAGCACTGAACACACCAAAAACTAAGAAGCGGAACGCGGCCAACAGAGTTGCATTGTGCTTTTGACTTCATTAAGCTGGAGACATTGGTGCTTTATCTGTAACCGTATCGGTAACATTTTAACAGCTGATTCGACCAACCTTATGAGAATCAATGCAATCGATTATTGGTGCCGCTAAAGTCGTAACCGTATCGTAGCCAACCAATTGGGTTTTGGTTTACCGTCGTAACGATAAACAGCTGATTACGTTAGGGATACGGATACAGCGATACGACATACGGCACCAATGACTCCAGCTTTAGGCATTCGATTAGCTACTAATGAAATAATTATAGATTCGAATTTTGTAGGGAAGATTGAGCTCAATAAGCGTCTTAATGTAGAAAACTGCCTTTATTATTCTTTATTATCCTTTATTATATGATGCAGTGCAGTTTTGTGTTGTTTTAAGTGCAAAGGTTTCAATCATAAAGCTAAAGACTGTAAAGAAACGGAAGTGTGCACTAAATGTCATGGCGCCCATTCTTCCAAAGAATGCAATGAGACAGCAATTAATAAATGTATCAACTGCATTCGAGCAAACAAAGATCTAAATATGGGATTAGATATAAACCACGATACTATGGATATATTTTGCCCTGTATATCAGCAGAAGCTGAATGTTAGGAAAAAACATATGGCATACTAGCAACAAACCAAATATACTGTGACTATATCACGGAAAACTAAAGCGTATACTACACGTACTAAGGAAGGCTGTATACTGCGGTGCATATATCTTAATATTAATAGTATTGTTTCAAATAAAGTAGAACTAGAACGTCTTATGGAAGTTAAACAACCAGCCTTAGTAGTGTGCTCCGAAACATGTACAACAGATAATATAATGGACTCCGAATTAAATATTTCTACATATAAATTAATCCGTTGTGATTCACACAGTAGGCACACGGGCGGTGTGTTATTTTATATACATGAACAAGTAGAATTCAACGTTGTATGCAATAAGTCTTTCGACATGAACATATGGTGTATTATTATAAAAATTAAAAAATGCGCTCTAAAGTGGAAACTTGGAGCTTGGAGTAATCTACCACTCACCTAGTAGCAGCGACGCAGGTTTTGTTAAATATTTAAATGAGATCGTCACAGAGCACCTTAAAGATTCGGATAATAATCTAATTATTGGGGACTTTAATATAAACATGAATATACCATCCACGTACTCTAACCAGCTTAGAAGTGTGTTTGCACAAATGGCCATGGTACAAAAAATTGATTTTAATACGAGAGTAACGGAGCACTCAGCTACAAAAATTGACCTACTATTTGCCAATAATGACCAGATCAAAATTGAATGTGCCAGCGAATATACAATATCTGATCATGAGACAATCTGCTTTCAGATACCTACTTCAAAATATTGCAGAATGAGAAAATATGCTAATGCTGTCTGTTGGGAGAACTACAGTGCGGAGAACCTGATAAATCTGCTGCGGATATGTGATATAAGTTCTATATCTAATATAGTGTTAGAAAATAGGGTTCAGGCTTTGAATGATATCTTGTCTGAAGCCATGCAAACGTTGACGTACGAGAAGAGGATCAATATAAAATTGCGAAATAAGTGGTACGACCGTGAACTAACAGTACTACATAAAAGAAAATTTGAATTATATAAAATTGCGATTAGCACAGGTCACTGGGATGATTATAATGCCGTTAAAAAAATATATAAAAAAACAATAATACTTAAAAAGAAGAAATACATGGAAGATCAAGTGATTATTAATAAAGGAAATATGAAATCCATGTGGAAATGTTTGAAAGATGCTGTGGAACTTGCAGATAATAAAGAGCATATTAAAAAAATAGTATTTAACGGTGAATGTCTAGAAAATAGCAACGATATAGCTAATGTCTTGAATTGTTACTTTGTTCAGAGCATAATTCAAATCAATGATAGTATTGAAACAATTGAACTTGTTGATGGAAGTGAAACAACCAACTGGGTAGCAACATTTGAGCTCACCAGTATCGAGTTAGAAGATATAATGAACATAACAAAATCATTTAAAAACAAATATGGCGGTAAAAACCTATTGTCAGAGGGTGTTATCAAGGACTCTATGGTGTACATTGCACACTTATATAAGGACATTATAAACGAATCGTTTGATAGTGGCATTGTTCCCAGCTGCTGGAAGATATCCACAATAATACCAGTGGCAAAAGTAAAAAATACAATGAAACCTGACGAGCTGCGTCCGATTAATACCCTACCTATTGATGAAAAAATTATGGAAACAGTGGTGAAAAAGCAACTAGTAGCATACCTAGACGATCATAATATAATCATACCAGAGCAATCAGGCTTCAGGAAAGGCCACTCCTGCGAAACAGCATTGAATATGGTAATTGCAGAGTGGAAAGAGGCTGTTGCTGATAAAAGGGTAGTAGTATCTTGCTTCTTAGACTTAAAGAGGGCGTTTGAAACAATCGATCGACATGAATTGCTGAAGTTAATGGATAAAATTGAGATCAAGGGAAAAGCTTTGGAATGGTTTCGTAGTTACTTCAGTAACAGAAAGCAGAGGACGGTAATTGGAGACGCAGTTTCATCGGTTGTTGATGTTAACGTTGGGCTGCCACAAGGCTCAGTACTTGCTCCGATATTGTTTATAATTTACATCAATGATATAAAAACTTGCTTGAGAAATTGTAAAATAAGTCTTTTTGCGGATGATGCATTAGTTAGCATTTGTGACAAAAATGTAGATTGCGCTGTCATGAAAATACAAGAAGACTTAAATAATTTATTTAAGTGGATATGCAGTAGAAAGCTAAAACTTAATATTGATAAAACTAAGTATATGATATTTAACAAGAACCATAATAACTTAATCCAGTCTAGTCTGAAAATAAAAACCAATGCAATTGAAAGAGTAGGTCAAATGAAGTACCTAGGTATAATAATTGATGAGAAACTAAGTTTCACAGAACACATGAATCATTTAGAGAAGAAAATTGCACAGAAAATAGGATTTATATATCAAAATAGGATTTATATTAGCCAACATCATAAAATATTAGTATATAGATCAATTGTAGAACCACATTTTATTTACTGCCCATCAATACTACTAGTAACAAATGATACGTTAATTAATAAGCTCCAAATACAGCAAAACAAAGCAATGCGTTTGATACTAAAACGCTCTTATAGAACATCAAAAAGTATTATGCTTCCTATGTTAAATTGGCTTAGTATTAAGCAATTAATCTGTTATTACTCTTTGAAGTTTATACATTACATAACACAGGGAATGTTACCAAATTATCTGAGTGATAGGATACAGTACAATTATGAGATCCATAACTATGGAACTAGGAGTAGCAGAAATTTAAGACTGCCCAAAGTAAGAACCGAGTTCGCAAAAAAGACCTTAGAATACGTAGGCTATAAAATGTATAATGAACTACCAGCAGAGATAAAAGACTGTGAAAACCTTGTTAAGTTTAAAGAAAAACTACTTCTATATTGTAAAAATTTAAATATTTAATACTAGTTAAACAATAAATTTACTCATTTCTTTTTAATGAAATAGTTTTAAGAAACAATTATGAATTTTGTAAATTGTACTATACAATGAATTAGGCTTTTTTGGCCGTAATAAATAAAATAATAATAATAATAATAATAACCTGTCTGTGTGAAATTAGTATTAAACTTTATATGGACGGCTAAGCGTCAAACTTTAAATACACCTCTGAAATTGCTGCTGAGAACATCGCAAGAAAATCAAATCTGTGACTCCTTTGCGTCCAATCGGCATTGAGGGGTCCTTTCATATATACGAGAGCCTCACTAGGGAGAATAGACGTTTACTGCAAGAGGCCATTAAGCTGCGACGTAAAGGAAGCCTAGTATCGGTATTTACTATGAGAGGTATGGTACATGTAAGAGCGGACAGGTCAACAAACAGCCCACCACTAAAAATAAGGAGTATTGATGATTTGCAGCAGTTTCGCTAGAGTTGTATTTAATATAGTAATGGTATGTTGTCGTTTCTGTTTTGTATATATATATATTGTAAGTGTAGTTAAACTCAGTCACTGTGTGGTATCTTTACTTCGGTTTATTTGTAATTATCTTGGGGTTGCTTTTAACTTACGCTATATAAATGATTCTAAACAGTGGAATGAATAGCATTGGTGAAAATAGTCTTGCACTTTTAAATATCATGTGCAGTAGACAAAAAGTATTTAATGTTGTACATTTTAATGCACGAAGTCTTAATTATGAGAAAATGGATCTGGTTAGGAGAACCTTAGAGCGGTCGTCTGTGAATGTTATTTGCGTATCTGAGACCTGGTTTAGACATGACTTAAGAGACGCACACTTTGAAATAGAGGGCTATAAATTATATCGAAATGATAGACTTAATAGAAAGGGTGGAGGAGTGGCGGTGTACTACAAATCTCATCTGAAGACTCGCATAGTTTCCCATTCTGTTGAGAGTACAACTGAGTTTGTACTTATTGAAGTGTCTAGTTCTGCGTCAAAAATCCTTGTGTCATGCGTGTATAATCCTAATAGGTGTTCTAGTGTAAGTGATTTTTGTAGCATGCTATCTGCTTTCACAGTTGACTTTGATAATATCGTTGTGTGTGGTGACTTTAATGTTAATATGTTATGTCGTGACATGTATAGTTCCCGTCTATTGGACGACGTGTCTGGTGTTGCTCTTTCTTTAGTTAACTCATCAGTACCAACAAGGTTCGCGAATAACTGTTGTCCTTGTCTGCTTGATTATTTTTTTGTCACCGATCCGTCCTCCGTTTTAAAATTTGACCAAATATCATTTATCTCTAACCATGATTTAATTTTTTGTTCGTTTGATTTTGACTTTGGCCAGCATAATTCATTTCCTGTTACATATAGCTTCCCTGACTATCGCTCGCTTAACCTTAACAGCTTGACTGCTGACATTTCTCGTGTTTACTGGGCCGATTGCTGGAGTTTATCTAATGTGAACGATAAACTCAAATTTTTAAATGAAACGGTACTCACTCTTTACTATGCCCATGTACCAATGCGTTGTTTTCAAAGAAAATCGTCCTCGTGCCCATGGTTCACCACAATTGTTCGTACTATGATTAAAAAACGCAACAAGGCCTATGCAATGTGGAAAAAGAATCGGATAGATTTGAACTGGCATACCTATAAGAATGTTCGAAATGAAACTCCTGCCGTTATCAAACGTGAAAAACGCAAGTATTTTGGTAAAATGTTAAATTCCGAGCTGCCAAATAATGTCCTCTGGCGTAATTTAAGAAACCTTCGTGTGCATGCTAAAGATAATTCAAATTGTTCCCTTAACCCTGATGAGCTCAATGATGTATTTGTAAATCGTACTTCCTCACCCAGCGCCAACATTTCCCAGCACATACCCTATCCACCTGCATCGGTTCAGCAATTTGAATTTTGTGCCGTCTCGGAGATTGATGTTGCAAGATGTGTTTGTAAGATCCGCTCAAACGCGATTGGTGCTGATGGAATCCCGCTAAAATTTCTAAAAATAATTCTTCCTCATATTTTGCCAACCCTAACACATATCATCAACGATTGTATTACAACTTCGTGCTTCCCTGATGCATGGAAGCTTGCAATCATTCTGCCGGTAGCTAAAAATAGAAGTGCTAGTAGTCCGTCTGATTTTCGTCCCATAAACATCCTTCCCGCTCTATCGAAGACCCTTGAGTCCCTGTTATCTGAACAAATCCACTCGCATATAACTGTATACAAATTGCTTTCACCGATGCAGTCGGGGTTTAGATCTAAGCACAGCTGCGCCACAGCTGTTATAAAAATTCTGGATGACATACGTCTATCCTATGACAAAAATCAATTAACATTATTGTGTATGCTCGATTTTTCAAAGGCATTTGAATCAGTTAACCATAGTTTGCTATGTATGAAGCTGAAATCCTACTTCGGATTTAGTGACTCTGCGGTAAAATTAATGATGAGCTACTTGGGGGGGTAGAGCGCAGCGTGTTAAGGTTGGATCGGAAATATCTGACATTAGGCCATTGCTCGCTGGTGTACCCCAAGGTTCTATATTGGGACCGCTATTGTTTTGTCTATTTATAAATGACATCTTCAGCTCCTGCCAGCATGCGCAGATACATGCCTACGCAGATGATATCCAGATCTATATGTCAGCGATGCAGGGGCAAGCCTCTGAACTTTGTGCCAAGTTTAACAGTGACCTGTCATCCTTATCCCATTGGGCATCTACGAATCTCCTTGCTCTTAACAGTGCTAAATCGTATGTACTTCCCATTTCAAAAAAGCACATTAACTTTCAGGATCTACCAAATCTTTACATTAATGTTAACTGTCTGAAATATGTTTCTAAAGCGACGAATCTGGGCTTCGTCATAAATTCTAATCTGTTCTGTGTTGATCACGTTAATTCTGTCATCAGTAAAGTTTACTATAGCCTACGAAACTTAAGAGTATCGGCGGCCTTTACCCCGCTAGAAATAAGAAGAAAGCTGGCTATACAATTAATATTGCCAAGTATTTGTTATGCGGAATGTGTATACAGCAAACTAGATTCCAAGTCTGCACACCCAATTGATGTAGCCTTCAATCATGTAACGCGATATGTTTTTGGCTTAGCAAGATTTGACCATGTATCTGAATGGAGGACTCGTTTGTTGGGTTGTGAGGTCTCTGATTACCTTAGAGCGAGGAACTGCATTTTCCTTTATCGTATTATGGCAGATAAAGTGCCCAGTTACTTATATAACAAGTTGACTCTTTCGCAGTCTGCTCGCATATGTGACATAATTTTACCAAACTACAACTATTTGAACTCTGCAAGGCTATTCTTTGTCAATGCTATCCGCATATGGAACTCCATCCCGAACTCAATTCGCAATAGCTTAAGTAAAAGCAACTTGAAGAATGTTATATATTCGTTCTTTCGTCAATGAATGTCTTGATTTGAAACTGAGTTTACCTACATATCTTCTAGTCAATTATTATTATTATTATCTTAAGTATTCTGGTACCCAACTAGCAATTCTGTTTCCGAAAATGGCTTACTGTATATTTAGATATAACCGATTTTAATACTAAGTTCGTTTTTATTTTCCTAATTGTTTTTCGTAAGCGTTCGTAAGCGTTGGGAGCGAATATTTGCTAACGTTAAACTTTTCTTTTTTTTTCCTTTATGAATTGTAGTGAGCATATTCTGTTATGAATCTGTTTTGGTTTCCATCATATATTATTTTATATACCTTAAATATGTAGGTTAATGTGTTAAATTTAAAACTTGAATGTTTTATTATTATCCTGTCATTTAATGTCTGTTGTACTATAAAGATCATACATGATCTTATTGTACAAATATATATTTCTTTTAATAAATGAAATAAATGAAATAAAATTTTTACTACTAAATTTCAATACGCACTATACTCAGATGTAACTGAAATATGTGGTTTAGTTTCACCCTCTACACTAATTCTAAGTATTCTATGTGTGTCCACAATTCATCGCAACTGATTTAGCTATGTGTTATACCCTATGGCCATCAGAGGGTTGTGTCTCCGCTTTTCGGTACATCCTGTGGCTGTAGCTAGTTATTTAACCACTGCCGCTAGATGGGTTTCCGTAGCATTATCTAAGCGAGGATAGGCGTTTTTTCCCCGGGAAAACGTAAACGTATACGCGTGTATAAAAAAACACGGCTTTTGTTTCACCCTCTACACTAATTCTATGTATTCTATGTGTGTCCACAATTCATCGCAACTGATTTAGCTATATGTTATACCCTATGGCCATCAGAGGGTTGTGTCTCCGCTTTTCGGCACACCCCGTGGCTGTAGCTAGTTATTTAACCACTGCCGCTAGATGGGTCTCCTAAACATTATCTAAGCGAGGATAGGCCTTTTTTTTTCACGCGCAAGCGTAAACGTGTACGCGTGTATAAAAAAGCACGGCTAATATATATTGACGCGCCTGCAGCTAAAGCACGCTTCTCCCAGAATTTCTGCTGCTTTCTTTACTGCTCTATTTTCCGCCTGAAAAACTATGCAGTAATCTGATATTAGATGGCGCTATACTGCTGTGGCTTGTTAAGGCTGTTTAAGGCTTGTTGCAGTTGCAAACGCGATGTTTTTGTACGTTAGGTCTGCAAGCGAGCTGTGTAGGAAGGCATGCAATGCTGCTGATCGGTTTTTTCCGTGTTGGCGGTTAACCAGACTCAGATGCTCAAGGATGTACATCCCGAAGTGCCTTATCCATCAAAGAGCTGATTGATGTTAGGCATCTGCCGCTTATGATGACTGAAACGCCATCTGCATATGTCGTAAATTTGACTGGTCCTCCGTCGAACCGCCTAAGCAATTGGTTTATAACCAGCGTCCACAGCATTGGTGATAAAACCCCACCCTGCGGCGTTCCTCTGTTTACAGATTTCGTTGCCTCGCACAGACCCCATTGCGATGTGATCATTCTGCAGCTTAACATGCAACCGATCCAATTTGCTAAAGTTGGATGAACTTCAATCGAGTTGAGACTGTCCATGATTGCTCTTTTCGAGACATTGTTGAAAGCTCCGGCATTGTCCAGAAAACACCTAGGGCATATTCCTGGTGTTCTAGGGCCTTCTCTATATTCATAACCACCCTATGCAATGCAATATCGATCGACTTGCCTTTGGTGTAAGCATGTTGTGCTATATATAGAGAATAATTCCTCGTTCATTTTTGATTTTATATACACATCTATTAATTTCTCTAGGGTTTTGAGTAGAAACAAGTAAAGGGGTCTAAGTTCGGGTGTAACCGAACATTATATACTCAGCGTGGGCTTCAATTGTACATTTAATTTCAGATAAATTACTTTTCTACATAACAAAATGTCTCCCCATTTCCTCCTACGATAAAATTTGATAAGTGAAATATCATTGATTCAAAACTATTTTTTGCTAAGTTATAGCTTATTATTCTAGTCTACGACCCTTTTAAACTTGTTTTATATCTAAGTTGCCGTGGTCTTTAACCGATCCCGTCCATTTTTACTAGAAATATTTTCTGCTATAAGGAAAATATGTGTTCACAATTTAATTACGATATGTTAATTTTTCTTCGAGTTATGGCTCCCGAAAGATAAAAAATTGCTTAGTCATAAAAGGGGCGGTACCACGCCCATATTTCTAAACTGAAGTTTTTCCTACTTATTGTTATAAATACACTTGGGAAATGAAGTACCATTGATATAAAGGGCTTTTTTTGCAAAGATATAACTTATTTTATTCGTCCACGACCCTTTTAAAAATCTTTCATATAAAAGTGGGCGTAGTCCTTAACCAATTTCGTTAATTTTTCTTCAAAGCATTCCTTATAGTAAAGGCAACCTCTCTGCCGAATTTTGTTACGATATGTATAACGATTTTTGATTTATGATTATTAATATTTGTAAAAGTATATTGTGCGAAAGATTGAAGCCCACCGTGAACCGGCTGATTGGACCTTATCAGTGCGGCTTCAGACCTGGTAAATCTACCATCGACCAGATTTTCACAATGCGCCAAATCTTGGAAAAAACCCGTGAAAAGAGAATCGATACACATCACCTCTTCGTCGACTTTAAAGCCGCCTTCGACAGCACGAAAAGGAGCTGCCAATATGCCGCTATGTCTGAATTTGGTTTCACCGCAAAACTTATACGGCTGTGCAAAATGACGTTGAGCAACAGCATCAGCTCAGTCAGAATTGGGAAGGACCTCTCCGAGCCGTTCGTAACTAAAGGAGGAGGTTTCAGACGGGGTGACCCCCTATCGTGAGATTTCTTTAATTTGATGCTGGAGAAAATTATACCAGCTGCAGAACTTAACCGCACTGGAACAATATACTATAAACGCGTGCAAATACTGGCATATGCTGATGGCATTGATGTCATCGGCCTAAACACCCGCGGTATTAGTTCTGCTTACTCCAAACTGGAAAAAGAAGCGGTAAAGATGGGTTTGATGGTGAATGAGGACAAAACGAAGTACCTGCTGTAATCGAGCAAAGAGTCAGCGCATACGCGCCTTGGCAACCACGTTACTGTTGGCAGCCATAATTTCGAAATAGTAAAAGACTTCGTTTATTTGGGAACCAGCATCAACACTAGCAACAACATCAGCACTGAAATCCAGCGAAGAATCAATCTTGCCAATAAATGCTACTTTGGACTAGATAGGCAATTGAAAAGTAAAGTCCTCTCTCGGCGACCCAAAATCATACTCTACAAGTCACTTATCGTACCTGTCCTGCTATATGGGGCAGAAGCATGGGACATGACATCAGCAGATGAAGCGGCTTTGGGAGTGTTCGAGAGAAAAGTCCTTCGAAAGATTTATGGACCTTTACGCGTTGGCGACGGCGAGTACCGAAGAAGATTTAACGATGAGCTATACGCAGACATCGACATAGTCCAGCGAATTAAAACGCAGCGGCTGCGATGGCTAGGCCATGTTATGCGAATAAAAGATGATGTTCCGGCCATGAAAGTGTTTCTATCGGAAGCCGCCTATGGAAGCAGAGGTAGAGGGCGGCCCCACTCCGTTGGAAGGACCAGGTGGAAAACGATTTAAACTCCCTTGGTGTTAGAGGTTTACGCCGATCACTTTATCGGCGGCGGCGGCGGCGTACGCTCTATTATATACCGGCGGCGGAGGCGTGAGCGGCGCGCCGACGTACGCCGGTGTTCTCACTTTTCTTGATTTTTCTATTTAAAAAAAAATACTTAGGAAAGGCTTTGTTTGTATGTATTTAAGGAAATTAACGTTTTGGCCATTTCGGAAAGATCCTAGGTTTTTGCCCCAAAATCTCGCAGATCGTTCAAAAATTTTCAGGAGTAGCTCTTTGCGGAGGGATTGTCCCTCGTTCACTTACTACAGAGGCTTCGAACCTAACCCCGGTCTTTGGAATTGGTACTGCTGCGTCTGCTGAAGAGAAATGGAGATACATAAAATGGTCACACTTTTGTCTGTATAACTGGTGCAAAGTGTAGTTTCATCTGGGGTTAACTCCTAATAATCGTCGCAAACACAATTTCTTTAAATCATTTGTGGCTCCTTGGCGGGCACGCACAACGGCGACTTATGGTTGCTATTAATGGTCTAATACTCAGGACTCTTTTGGCAAATGGCGCCTCCAGTTTTTTCGGCTGTGTTTAAGAGCTACAATTCCCGATGTGCGAACAGTAGCAATCCCGACCATCAGTCGCTACCACGCCTCCTGCACTCACACCATATGCCAGCACAGAAGCTATAGGACTGCGACTTCGAACTCATACCTTCGTCGACGTCACTTTCCTAGAAGCTCTAGGTGTAGTTCCGAAGACTTTATAACGGATGTTTTTGTCCCGCTATGCTGCCTAACTACAACAGAGAAACACCTTGAAACGTTAGGGAGTGACTATTCGGCCATGGATGCCGCCCTCGAAATCAGAAGCAGTCTAAGTGGATGTCATTGCGTAGTTCATGGGTGAAAATCGTATAATCCTCGGCGCACCTATATAATTAAAATTTTACAAGGACCCTGGATAAAATTTCTAAAATGTAGACCAAAGTTTGCAGACGTTTGTGTTCACAACACTAATTTCGATAGTCTTCGTTAAATCAAAACGATATTTAAGAATGAAAGTCGACCGATTTTAAGTTGAAAGATGTTAACTGCTGTTTCCGGCCTTATGATATAAAAGCGTATTATGGATGACTAGTTCGACTGGCCACTACGTTAGGGTAGTAGCACACACGGTCATTAGTTCGACTGTCTTGGGAAAGCTTTGAGTGTTCTTGCGAAGAACAAAGCCTCACCTGGTAAATATATGTATGTGCCTACGTATTCACATTTGTAAAAGGAGCCGAAACGTGTAGGTCATATTTAAACTTAGTTGATAGGCCATAATCAATGTGATTCACTCCAAGGGACTAGGATGGTATAGGGCCGCCAACTTTAGAAAATGTCAAACCGGGAGACTTGGTTGCTGAATGATGAAATGTGAAAATCAAAATTAACATTTCAGCCGCTATTGTATAGTTTCGCAAATAAACAACAGATGTTTGAATGTAAGCCCTTCTCATAAGAATCATTTCAAAGGAGAACCTACTAATCGCAATATAAAATTCTTTAAAAAATCGGCACCTTTTTTGGGTAATTTGATTTTTTTTAACAACTTGAGAACAATTTGAAAACATGTTCGCCGTGGGTCATTTTATTTGAATTCATTAGTCATTATTAATTTTTTGAAAAAAAAAAAAAAAATGCAAACTGAGCATATATGTAAATTTATTATAAAAAAAAAAAAAATAAATGTAAGGCGCGATAACCTCCGAAGAGATCTAAGGCCGAGCTTCTCTTCCAATTTGCGTCGTGCTCCTCTTGATTTTTCCCTACAAATTGGCCGGACGGGACCTACATGTTTTATGCCGACTCCGAACGGCATCTGCAAGGCAGATGAGTTTTCACTGAGAGCTTTTCATGGCAGAAATACAATCGGAGCGCTTGCCAGACACTGCCGAGGTGCGACCCCGCTTAGAAAAATTTTCTTCTAATTGAAAAATCTTATTTCTAAAATTTTTGATGTTGCTTTGCCCGGGAGCTGAACCCAGGGCATACGGTGTGATAGGCGGAGCACGCTACCATCACACCACGCTGGCTGCCGGACGCCGCCGCCGCCGCGCCAATATTTTTGACATTCGGCGGCGGCGTCCGAAAATGGACCCAAATCGGCGGCGGCGGCGGCGTTTATCGGCGGCGTATATCTCTACTTGGTGTGACCAATTGGCGCCGGTTGGCGGAGCGAAGGAGCGGCTGGCGCGCCTTATTGGACGGCCATAACCGTTTAGACGGTTAAGCGCCAATTAAGTAAGTAATATTTGTGAAATTGATTTTATCACAAGTGGGCCGTGCCACGCCCGTTTAAAATTTTTTTTTAAATTTTTTATCAAGAGCCTCAATATCAGTCCACCTGTCAAATTTCAACATTCTAGGTGTATTATTTGCTAAATAATCAGGTTTTTTTGTGTTTTCCAAAATGTTATATATATATCAGATTTCGCTCATTTTCAATACCAATCTATTCTGGGTCCAGATAAGCTCGTGTACCAAATTTGGCGAAGATATCTCAATATTTACTCAAGTTATCGTGTTAACGGACAGACTGACGGACGGACGGACATGGCTCAATCAAATTTTTTTTCGATGCTGATGATTTTGATAAATGGAAGTCTATATCTGTCTCGTTTCCTTTATACCTGTACAACCAACCGTTATCCAATCAAAGTTAATATACTCTGTGTGCAAAGCACGCTGTTGAGTGCAGATGACTGGCTTTTCCCGCTTTCGGTATGAAGATTATTCGAGCCGTTCTCCAAGATTCAGTTTTATGCAACCCTCAAAGTGTATTCTTAGCCATTCTATAATCGGCCATCTGCAGCCAAGAAAAGAATATCCCATCTGGGCCCGGCAAACATTTCATTCAATTTTGGTATTTGTCACCTATAGGGTTATCTACTTATGAGGTGGGTTTTGTCGAAGGCTGAGGTAGCACTCAGTCAATCCAGGGTCAAGTAGAGGTCCCACAAACCCCCACTTAATAAAAACACAGTTATTATGCGTTAATGACGAATACACACACACACACACGGCTTGACGGGTGGTGAGGGCAGCAGCTTTCCGTACAAAGATGGCGGGGAAGGGTGGCGAGCGGCGGCTAACAGGCATAGTAATAGCGGAGGGGTCGGTACGGTGGTTTAGCGGCGGTGCAGAAGCGGGCGGGATGGTACGGTTGTCCGGAAGCAGCGGCGGGATCAGCGCGGCGGCCGGACGGCGGACAGTATTGGCGGACGGATTGGTACAGTGGTATGAGCGCAGTGGCTGGACGGCGGACAGTATTAGCGGACGGGTTGGCACAGCGGTATGTGCGCAGTGGCGGGATTAGCACGGCGGCTGGACGGCGGACAGTATTAGCGGACGGATGGATGTAGCGGTATAGACGTAGTGACGGAACCAGCGAACTGGATGGACGGTGATAAGGTGGCGGCGGCTAGCGATCGTCGTAGTAGCTTTACGACGGCGGTTGGATAGCGGGCAGCTGACGGTTGTCGTAGCAGCGGCGCAACGGCGATAAGGTAGCGGGCGGCTGACGGTAGCAGCGCAACGGCGGTAAGATAGCGGGCGGCTGACGGTTATCGTAGCAGCGGCGCACGGCGGTAGGATAGCGGGCGGCTGACGGTTGTCGTAGCAGCGGCGCACGGCGGTAGGATAGCGGGCAGCTGACGGTTGTCGTAGCAGCGGCGCACGGCGGTATGATAGCGGGCGGCTGACGGTTGTCGTAGCAGCGGCGCACGGCGGTAGGATAGCGGGCAGCTGACGGTTGTCGTAGCAGCGGCGCAACGGCGGTAAGGTAGCGGGCGGCTGACGGTAGCAGCGCAACGGCGGTAAGATAGCGGGCGGCTGACGGTAGCAGCGCGGGTGGTCGCTGTCTCAGTGGAGGCGGCAGAGGGACCTGCGAGGAATGAAGTGACAACAGCCAATTCGTCCTCTTTTATACTGTTTTGAGTTGGCGTGCCGGTGCAAATTCTTGTTATCGCCCAATGCTATTCGCATGCATTGGTATGTAACTGCTGATGTTGTCGTGCCGTGTGCAAATTATTGTTATCGCCCAATGCTATTCGCATGCATTGGTACGTAACTGCTGATGTTGGCTACCTGTTAATGTGCTATGTATGTATACTCTCAGGCGTAGGTGAAAAAGGGTTACAGTGGGGGTCATACTATTGTAACGCTATGTTACAGTCCCCCTCCCACTTCGGTTGACGGAAAGCTGCTGTGGAAAAGGAGTGTCACGCCAGGCCTGGCCTAGCGGTTGTGTGTGTGCCGTTATGCCGGCTTTGCCGGTGTGTATGCGTGCATCGTTTTATTGACATTTTTTTTTCTTCATAAAATATACAGAGTCATTCCATTTATATCTAATTAAGTAAATGCTAACATTAGGGGTTTAATAAATTTCATTTTCCTTAAAACTAAGGGTGTATAAAAAGAAAGATTCCTGAGGTGATTTTTTTTGTTGGGGTGGCGGAGAGTACTCAACTATTACCGTTTTCGTACTGTACCGCGTCCCCTTTACTGTGTGTCGTATGAAAAAAAAAAAAAAATTCTCTTTCTTTTTTTTTTTGTTTTTTTTTTTTTTTTGTGTGGTAAGTAATTCAAAGACAATAATGTAACAATATAAGGTAAGTAAATCATGGATCTTCTTCTTCCGTTTTCGGTTGCTGCTTCTCGTCGTTGTCTGTATATTTTACTAGGCGTTTCATCCCCGCTTTGGTCACCAGCGCGTGGTCTTCAGTTTTGCTTTTCACCCTCACTTGTTAGCCCTTCCACGCGAACGTCCAAGTTTTGCTGCGTTCGTTGCGGCGCCGGCTTAATTTCAGCTCCCGAAAGCATGTTTCTGGGTCCGTCTTTTCTTTCGCTCTTTTTTGTCTGGGTGTTTCTATATTTTGCGGTGTGCGTTCGCGTTCGACTTGCGTCGGCGTTTGTTCGCCGTTCTGTGGTTCATTTATCGCCATTAAGGTGTCGACCAAGGGGAGCCCGTGGAAGATCTATACCCGTTGTATTTTGGCCTTGTTGGGTGGCCATGGGGTTGCTTCAAATGGGGGCGCCATGGGGGAACGGTTTTGGCGTGTCTGGTGGGGCTGGTTGGCGGTTTTTTCTGCCTATGTTGTCGATTGTTTCGCGTTTCCTGGAAGTAATAAGAAGGCGTAAGTACTGTATTTTAAAATTCGCACGGCTTTAGATCTTGTAAGTGCGCGTGCACCGGTTGTTTGTGTAGTTCGGCGTGGGCCAGTTTAACCGTATTTGTTGAGATGTACTCCACCACCAGGTATGGGCCGGAAAATTTCGGTGTGAGTTTTTGTGCAAAGCTGTTTGCTGCGGATGAGAGAGAGTGATCTCGTTTCATCACTCTGTCTCCTATCTTTGGCTTCCACGGCCTTCTGCGCAAATCGTAATATTTCTTCCGCTGACTTGAATCTTCTTGCAGGTGGGTCTTTATTTCTTCCCATAGATTGGTGATGGATATCGGTACTGTAGGTGGCTCCACTGGTACAGCTCCCTCCGTTCGTATTTGCTGTGGTGCTGTTAGGTTCCGTCCGAAGTTTATTTCCGCCGCGGAAGCTTGCGTGGACTCGTCGCTTGCTGTATTCATTGCGAACGCGATTTGGGGAATCTCTTGATCCCATGTGCGGTGGTCTTCCTTGGAACGCTGCGCTATCATTGTCTTGATGACCCGGTTGGTTCGCTCCGTCGAGTTCCCGTGGGGTGCGTATGCTGCGGTGAACTTATAATCGATGCGGTGGTCGCTCAGGAATGACTTCAACGCTTTCCCTACGAACTGCTTCCCATTGTCAGTGAGGAAGGTCTTCGGGCAACCAAATCGGTATATTATCCTTTCTTTCAGCGCTTTGATAATGCTGACCGTTGTTGCTTGGCGTACTGGGATCATCTCTACCCATTTGGAAAACTTGTTCACCATGACGAGGAGGCACGTGTTGCCTAATTTGGAACGCGGTAGTGGGCCGATGAAGTCGGCGGTTACGATCTCCCACGGTCGTGAACATTGCATCGTTGCCATCAATCCCGCCGGGCGTCTCTGTTCTACCTTGTATTCGGCGCACTTGATGCATTTCCGTACATGTTTAAGTACATCGCGGAACATTCCAGGCCAGTAATCATTTTCTTGCGCTCTTTTGAGTGTTTTCTTCGTGCCAAGATGACCGGCGGCAGCGGCGTCGTGGACTTCTCGTAGGACGTCTTCTCGTCTATCGGTTGGGACACATAGTTTCCATTGTGGCGCTCGTGATATTTGGTTGTTTGGTGGGATGTGGCGGAAGAGGCGGTTCTCTATCACCTGGTAGTCTGGGTTGGCCTGCGGTTGCTGTTTTACTTGTTTGGATTTCTTTCCATACCAGTCGCTCGCGTCGGTGTCTATTGTGTATAGTGTATCCGGGTCGGTAGATGGCAGCGGGCACCGGGAAAGCGCGTCGGCTACAACATTTTGTGCTCCCTTACGGTATTTCTATTCCCATCGTGCCAGCCGTCCTGAGGGATTTTGCAATGAATGTAGCCATTTTAGTGAATGGTGATCCGTGATAACAGTGAAACGGAATCCCTCCAGATATGGTCTCATTTTGCGTATTCCCCACAGCACGGCTAGGCATTCCTGTTCGGTGGCCGAGTATCGTTTTTCAAGTTCCGTTAAGCTACGGCTGGCATAAGCTATTACGTTCTCTTAGTCGGAATGGCGTTGGTAGAGCACGACGCCGAGTCCTTCCCCGCTTGCGTCGGTTTGTAGAAAATATGGCTTGCCAAAGTCGGGGCAGCAGAGTACGGGTGCATTGGTGAGCCTGTCTTTGAGCGCCTGAAAGGCGTTTATATGCGGCGTTCCCCATGTCCAGGCTTGTCATTTCTTTAGTAATTGGTTGAGCGGTGCGGCGATGGTAGAAAAGTCGGCGACGAAACGGCGGTACCATGAAGCGAGTCCAAAGAAGCGGCGGAGTTCTTTGATGGTTCGTGGCGCTGGCATCTCTTGTACCGCCGATGTTTTCCCTGGATCGGTTTGGACTCCTTCGGCGCTGATGATGTGTCCCAGGTACTGGAGTTGTTGCTGGACGAAGCTGCATTTGTCGAAATTCACCTGTATTTTATGTTTCTGGAGTCGCTCGAAAACTTCCTCCAACTTAGTCATATGCTCCTCGAAAGTGTCTCCCAAGACTATGATATCATCCAGGTAGGCGAATACTTTAGGTTGGAGTTCCGGTCCCAGTATTGAATCCAGAGCGCGTTGGAACGTGGCCGGAGCAGAGTGTAGGCCGAATGGCATAACTTTCCATTGGAACAATTCCCTGCCAGGAGCCGCGAATGCGGTGTATGGTCGCGATGCTTTGGCGAGCGGAATCTGCCAGTAGCCGTTCTTCAGGTCAATAGTGGAGATGAATTTCGCTTCTTTCAGCTGGTCGAGGATGGCTCCAATTTGCGGTAGTGGATACGCATCCGGTTCGCTGGCGGCATTCAGTTGACGGTAATCTATGCACATTCTCCAAGTGCCCTGTTTTTTGCGGATTGGCACGATTGGCGAGCTATATGCGCTTCGTGACGGCTCTATTCTTCCTCCCCTTAGTAACTCGTCCACCTCCTCGTTGATGACTTGTTGCATGGCCGGGTTGCGGGGGTAGTATCGTTGCTTCAGTGGGCGGGTGTGCTTGAGGAGAATCGTGTGTTCGGCTGCTGTACTTGGCCCGGTAATTTTGCCAAACCGCTCTTGGTGGTGTGCCACGAAGTTCCGCAGCTCCGTATTCTGGTCGTCGCTCAAGTGTTCTCGGTTCGTTAAGGCGCATAGCGTGTCTAGTTCGGGTGCTCTCTTGGTCACGGTGGCTTCCAGCGGCTGGCCATCTAGCATAAGGATGATTCCCCTTTTCCGTAGGAAGTCCATTCCCAGGATTACCTGCTCAGCCAAGTTCGGGATGACGGACAGCATTGCATCTGTTGTTCGTCCTTGATACGCAATTTTTGCCGGGTAAGAGTTTGAGGTAAAGACGCACGTCTGGTCTGCCAGCTGGATGCTTCGCTTGTTGGGGCGCGCCTTAATGTTGTTCTTTTCCAGGTGTTTCCGTACGGTGTCGTCCACGTAGGATAGGGTGGCGCCAGTGTCTACTAGTGCGCGTACGGTCATGCCTTCGATGACCACTGGTATATAGAATCGGCCATCTACTTCTGCTTTTGCGGCTTGTTTGCTGGCGGGTGGTTCACTTGGTTTCTCTGGTCGGCCGTATGGTTCTTTGCGGTTTCCTTTAATAGCGTTGGGCGGTGTCCTGGATGCGCTCTCGATAATTGGGGTCATCGGTGGGCAGGGGCAGTCCCTGGAGAGGATGTTGTCTTGGCCACACCGGGAGCAGAACTTCCTCCAGGAGGCCTTGCATTGGAAGCGGTGGTGTCCGCGTTCCTTGCAGCGCCAACAGCACTCCTTGCTGTCGTACTCCATGTGCAGGTGGTATAGGCTGTGGGCCACCATCTTTCCCTGTTTTGCTTCTTCACCTCTTAGCAGCTCATACTCCTCCGTTAGTTCCAAGAGTTCTTCGATCGTCCTAAACTCGCTGCGTTTGACGAAGAGGCGGTATTCCACGCGTAGACCGTCGTAGGTGGTTCTCCTCACACATCGTCGGGTGCTGGCGGATTAGTGTTTCTAGTGCGAGGATGTAGTCCTTGGCCTTTTCGCGGCCTTGTTGTTTGCGTTGTCGGATGGCGTCTTCCAGATGTCGTAAGTGACGCTTAGGTAAAAAAAAATTCTGCACCTCCCTCCGAAAATCGTTCCAACGGTACATGTGTTGTTTGCGGACGCGGTACCATTGTAGCGCTTTCCCCCGCAGAAGTTCCGGCAGCGTTGGGAGGAGCCGATCGACGGGGATGCGGTAACACTCGGCGAGCTCCTCTATCCTCTCAAGAAACTCGTGCAGCGACTCTTCGCCCGCAAAATGCAAATCCCAGCGGCGAACGGTGTTCATCAGCTCACCGTCGCTCATTTCGTCTCGCTTCGGTGGTGCATGTTCTCTCTGTTCCGCGTGTGACTGGGGGCCGTGGATCTGGATCGAAGGGATTTGTTTTGTTGTTAGCTGGGATGGCGTAGCGGATTTCCCCTCTTCTTCATTCACTTCTCTCTCTAGCTCCTTTAGCAGGTCTTCGCTTGATTTCCTTGTGCGTTTGGCTCGCACTTATACGCTCAGTGCGCGACGCAGTTCGGCTACGCTTTGGCCTTCCACCTTGATATGATGTTTCCTGCACTCCTCGATTAGCCTCTCCCTCTTGAGTAGGTAGATCCAGTTGAGCGAATCGGTTGTCAGCGTTGTACCTTCGGAGGTCGGTGTGTTTGTTATTTCTAATGGTGTGTTCGTCGAACCCGCCCGGCAGTGTTGGTGGTTGTGGTGTTTGGTTTTCCACTCTCATCTGCGGAGGGGGGGTCCCTGCTCGGGCGCCATTTATGAGGTGGGTTTTGTCGAAGGCTGAGGTAGCACTCAGTCAATCCAGGGTCAAGTAGTGGTCCCACAAACCCCACTTAATAAAAACACAGTTGTTATGCGTAAATGACGAATACACACACACACACACGGCTTGACGGGTGGTGAGGGCAGCAGCTTTCCGTACAAAGATGGTGGGGAAGGGTGGCGAGCGGCGGCTAACAGGCGTAGTAATAGCGGAGGGGTCGGTACGGTGGTTTAGCGGCGGTGCAGGAGCGGGCGGGATGGTACGGTTGTCCGGGAGCAGCGGTGGGATCAGCGCGGCGGCCGGACGGCGGACAGTATTGGCGGACGGATTGGTACAGTGGTATGAGCGCAGTGGCTGGACGGCGGACAGTATTAGTGGACGGGTTGGCACAGCGGTATGTGCGCAGTGGCGGGATTAACACGGCGGCTGGACGGCGGACAGTATTAGCGGACGGATGGATGTAGCGGTATAGACGTAGTGACGGCACCAGCGAACTGGATGGACGGTGATAAGGTGGCGGCGGCTAGCGGCCGTCGTAGCAGCGGTGCGACGGCGGTTGGATAGCGGGCAGCTGACGGTTGTCGTAGCAGCGGCGCAACGGCGGTAAGGTATCGGCGGCTGACGGTAGCAGCGCAACGGCGGTAGGACAGCGGGCGGCTGACGGTTGTCGTAGCAGCGGCGCACGGCGGTAGGAAAGCGGGCAGCTGACGGTTGTCGTAGCAGCGGCGCAACGGCGGTAAGGTAGCGGGCGGCTGACGGTAGCAGCGCAACGGCGGTAAGATAGCGGGCGGCTGACGGTAGCAGCGCAACGGCGGTAGGACAGCGGGCGGCTGACGGTAGCAGCGCAACGGCGGTAGGATAGCGACAACAACAAAGAGGCAACGGAGCGCGTACCAGTGATGCGGTCAGGGCGAGGTGTCAGGACAACCGTTCCACGTGATTACCTTCTCGGGGGGGGGGGGGGGGGGGGAGGGTTTGCAATGGCGGCTGTTGCGGGTGGCTTCCAATACGGTCGCTGTCTCAGTGGCGGCGGTAGAGGGACCTGCGCGGAATGAAGTGACAACAGCCAATTCGTCCTCTTTTATATTGTTTTGAGTTGGCGTGCCGTGTGCAAATTCTTGTTATCGCCCAATGCTATTCGCATGCATTGGTACGTAACTGCTGATGTTGGCTACCTGTTAATGTGCTATGTATGTATACTCTCAGGCGTAGGTGAAAAAGGGTTAGAGTGGGGGTCTCAGGCGTAGGAGAAAAAGGGTTACAGTGGGGGTCATACTATTGTAACGCTACGTTACATACTTTAGTTATATATACTTTGTTTTTATAAATTATTTTTAAATCATTTTATTTTGTATAACATTTCAAAATGAAAATATTGGAAGTTATAAGAAAAACATCTTTTAAAAAAATAAAGTTTAATATTTTTTAAATTCAAAATTAAAAATAAATAGTTTTAATTTAAACTATAAATGGCGATCCCACCAACGATCCTGTACAAAATCTGGAAATTCATATAGTAAAATAAATTTATATCAAGCACCAAAATCAAAAGAAAGAAATTAAAGGACAACAAACAGATATTAATAACGTAGAAAGTTTACGTCTTACCAAAAATCCAGTTCTAAAAATGCCTTTAACAATTAGCCAAACCACTCTAATTTTTAATCATTCAACGCATTGTTTATATTGAATTAACAAGAAGTATATTTCAAAAAACCCAATTCGAGTGAAGAGTTAACGTTAACTACAATCACTAAAACAAACAACATATTTCACTCAATATCAAAGAGCAATTTTACATACATATAAGCAACAATTTAAGATGGACATCAATGATTAAAGTATAAAACGGTGCAATTTTTAAAATAAAACCAATGAAAAAAATCGTGAAATTATAAAATAATAAAATAGTTTACTTATTAGATTGTTCTAATTTATAATTACATTAAATATATTTTAATTATATGTACTTTTCCTCCAGTTTAAAAGGTTCAAAAATATATATCATTAACACATGTAAGTAAATTTACAGCAACAGACATATAAACTCAAATTCATATTTTACCAATCTCATTTTCAATTAAAAATAACAAACAACTTAAAACTTTTTAAATCAAACTAATTACTATAATAAATTTTAAAAAATCTCAAAAGATTTCTTAAAATAATTTTTATTGACATATGTATATCAATTCTTTCATATTGAAATTAAAATCATATAAAAAACTCAATTTATGCTCACTAACATAATATAAATCTGTGGAATTTTGACAAAACAACTTATTTCAAATCTGACAACTTTTCAGTAGAGCTAAATATGTGATTTGAATAAAACTGAAAGATATTTAATGCAAAGTATACAGCGGATATAATAAAAGGAAATTTGCCCCGCATTTTAAAATGTATTTCTTAATTTTTAATGCAGTACTTTTCTTTAAAATGCCTTTAAAATTATATATGTTGTTTTGTCAAAACTATTTTCTACATAAAATAGATAAAAATTTCCACCTATTTCAAAATAGGTTGTTTTGTAAGACTTAGCCAAGCAAACAAGTGTCAAATAAGGTGAAACGTAAAAAACGCATAGTATATTTTTATGGAAATCCAATAACTTTTATGAATAGTTACATATGCATTTATTTAAAATATTAAATTTTATTATAATTATCAAAATATCGTTATTCATTTTCTTCGATTTCATCAATATCTGAGTCTACTTCCACTTCGCAATCGCCTTCAACTTTTAAATTTTTGTAGTAACAGTGGAACTCTGTGTTTATAAAAGGTAACACATCCAACCAGTCTTTCTTCTTTCTGGAAGAAATAGCCAGGGGTCCTGCGTAGCAATTATTTAACGAAAAATCCAAACTTTTTCGTCGTCTTTGATTAATATTTAACTCCTTGAATCTTTCATTACAGTCAACGGAATTCTTATAATGCAATACGCCTTGTGTATACTTTTTATACCGCAAACAGCGTATATTTTCCTATTCGAATTTCTCGCCTGTGGGAAAACATAATTTAAAAGTGAATAAATGAATTATATATTTATACATATCATCAAAAGATTAAAATGCTGCCTCCGGGTTTGAAAACTTCTCTTTATGACTATTTCCAAAAGAAATTTTTGCAGTGTGTTGCTTATTCCATTTTTTAAATCCATTTTTGACAACTTGTGAAACCGGGGAAAATATTTTCTACTATAACTTATGATAATATAATGAGATAGGGTCTTCTCGAAACGCCTGCAGACCTAAAATGATTTTTCACTCAGACTTTGATAAAATAATGTATGTGTGTACCTGAGCTATTTGTTGTTTTCCAATTAGAGTTATTTTTTAACAAGCCGGAAAAATCAAAGAAGTCGTTTTGTTTTAGTTCGTGAATGATATACTTTTTGTTCGCAGCTGCGATAAGGTTTGCCCAATCATGTGGATGTTGGATAGATCCTGAAGAATTTTTTTCTTTTTTTCGATTTGGGCATGTACTGTGTCACATTCCATATGGGTGTGATCAACTACAAGAAATTTGTGGTCAATAGTTTCAATAGTTGTGCTTTTTAAAACAATTTGGAACATTGCATAGATATTGGCATTGCGATTTTGCCCAGGGCATAAGTCACTATATAAAATAATGTGTTTGACCATCGGAGGTACCTTTGAAACGCATTTAAAAATACACGACCCTATATCATTTGATTCCCTCTTTGCGATTGTCTCATTCCAAATGAAACAATGGGCTTTCTTTGTAGATCCCTCATGCATTGTGAAAATATATGTCTATAACGGACGCTTGTAAAAAAACACCGATGCATTTATACGTGGAGTCGGCAAACATTGTTGTAAATCCATTGAAAACATCATGACAGTTTTGTCGGCTACAGAAAGTTGTTTATCGGCTTTCTTATAGCTTTAGGCAAAGTCTGCTTGGTCGTGATGCTCTTTTTATAGTGACTTAAGACTAGATTTTTCTTCGGCGTCCAAAGAATTTTGTATTTGCAACATAAACTTCTCGCAAGTGTTGCACAAATCAAGCTGCGGCTTTTTGAGTTTGATATTCAAAGAACGAAAATTTTCACAATATTTCGATTTTGAAACTGGATCATCAAATTATTCCGCATACAGATTGTATAACTTCGAAATATTGAGATCACTTTGGAAGTACAACATGTTGGTGTGTCTACGGCTATAATGACTTTGATATTTTGGTATGCTGCTTATGTGCTCCAAAACTTCATTATGATTTTCAATTGAGAGTTTGTGTGATGGAGTGTGTTTTCCGCGGCGATCTCCCTTAATAAGTCCACCACACTCCAGCTGAACTTTGTATTTGTTTACTCTTTTGATCACTTGTTCGGTTTCCCCAAATATTTTTAAGAAACACATTTTACATACCCGATGTCTTGCGGAACTGATCTCAAAGTGATACAAATAGTTATATTTGCGATCGCGAGGATTTGCTGATTTTCGAAAAGTTTCAGAATTTTTCGCCTCAACTTCAATTAAACTTGATACAAATTGTCGGCGTTTAGTGTAGTCCCCCAAACTCCAATAATTTTTAAAAAGGTTTTTCTGCTGGTCAAAGTTTAGTTTTAAGTGACAGTTCCTGCGGCATTTTTTTAACCTTTCAATTTGTTTAGCTGGCATTTTTTTATTTTTATTAGTATAGGACTCTACCCAAATTTTTGTTTTGCTTATTAAGTTTTTTGATTTCCTTCATTCTTGGGGGAGAATCATTTTCTTCAGGTAGATCCCAATTAGTACTATAACTTGCGACTACTGATCTGTCTTCGATATTCTCCGAAGTAGAACTCAAATTCGACAGAGTAGATGGTATATAATCCGAGTAAAGAAAATCTGTGTCATAAAAAATATCTTCATTACCACAAGATTCTGGACTTTCTGTATCACTTTCACTGTTTTTTCGTATTTTTTTGTTGCACGTTATATGAATTTAGTATATCAATAACACCAGTATCAAAAGATGTCATTGCCTCATTAGGTGGTGGCTCTAACACTAATCCATCATCATGAAAATATGGCTTTGACACACTTTGTTTCTGATAAATTAACTAGATTTGTATTTTTAGACACTTTCCTAGCCATATCTGCCATCTGGCGTCCCGTTTGCATATTTAGTTTTAATGGTTTTATTGTAACCGAAATCACTTATTTTTGAAATTTTTTCAATACAGCATTTGGCAAAAGCACTTATTTATAGATAAAAAATATATTGAACACTCTTTTCACTTTTACAAAAGCACGTATTTCAAAATAAGATGTCTTGTTTTTTCAAAATTACCCCGATACTAATTTCACAAAACAAACTATTTCAATATAAGTTGCCAAAAAAATTAATTGTAATTTGACATAACAATTTATTTGGAAAAAGGGTGCTTTGTGAAATATGATTTTTATTTTCATGGCCGCCTTAAATCGAAATAAGTTGTTATAGAAAAACTACAATGATTACAATTATTTGAAGTTTTTCGAATTTTTCGACTTAACTGAGAAAAGTTGTTTTCACCGACGCAGTTTAGAAAAAAAATGAGTTAAGTTGATTTTTCGGATACTGTAACTTTCTAACTAAACATCATATAAATAAACCAGTAAGACCAAAATATGCATACCAATTGACAAAATTACATGCAATTAATATCTAAAATATTTCCTATCTTGAGATAAGTTGTTTTGTCAAAACTCCACAGAAATCAATGACAATTTCACCCTCAAACAATTAAAGGAATCAACTTTTCATTCCTTATCAACAACTTGGACATACATTATGCAGAGTACAATTATATATTGAACATATATTCTGCATAACACAAGTTTTATTTTTTGAGTAATTGTGCACACAAAGTTGCAATCTACTATTATTCAACCTCATCCCAGGTTCTTCAATCACATCACGATAAATAACAATATTTCTCAAACAACATAGAAATAATACAACCAAATATTAATATACATTAAATATTCTAACAATCAGTTATCAAGTACATCACTTCATCAAAAGATTGGGTACTTACATCAATACTAACATAAACTTTTAACGCAATTAAGACACAATTCAAATGTTTTTCAAACTACAACACAAAATTCTTACAGTAATTAATATACACTGTAAATTAATATCTAAAAAATAAATTTTTCGTTTCACTGGAGGGGGGTAAATATAGGATTATCTACTTTAGTTATATATACTTTGTTTTTATAAATTATTTTTAAATCATTTTATTTTGTATAACATTTCAAAATGAAAATATTGGAAGTTATAAGAAAAACATCTTTAAAAAAAATAAAGTTTAATATTTTCTAAATTCAAAATTAAAAATAAATAGTTTTAATTTAAACTAGATCACCAATCCTGGTACCTCCCGCCCCATATTAGGACTGTAGACGTGGTTACATAAAACTTCCTTTTCATCTCATAATGGGAAGTGTGTTAAGTAGTGCCTCAAAGGACTTTTCACTATTGTGTGACTATTCCCCGTCGTCTTTTTTTATCAGTCCCTGGACTGCATCTCCTTTAGATAGGATTTTCCTCAGTCTCGCCGTTTCGCTGGAGCATTCTATGTAGGCACAGAAATTCTTCCATGAAACCCGCTTTGACCTGTTGATTTCACGTTTATAGAGGCCTCAACAGATCTCGGTATTCGTCCTAACACCGACCACTGCTTCTCAAGTCTCTCAATGATCCAAAGCATTCCCGTGAGAATTGAGCGTGATACCGAGCTAGAAAACTCACTGGATGATGGCTTTTATCTCCTTAGGGCACAAACATTAGTATATATATGTACATACATACAAACATACCAAATTTTAATTTTGTTGGTAGCTGTTTTTCGAATCCATCCATATAAATACATACATACATCCACTCAAAGCAAGTTTTCTCGTAAAATTCACAGCGAACATACACACGAACCGAATTTCAACCTGTGACTTTTGCGTCACATTTTTTACAATTTCAGCGCACCTAAAGAACTATAACTTCAATAATTAGATCAACCACATCAACATTTTTAAGTTTTTTTGCGGACATCCTTTGACAGCTTTAATGTTTTAAAGAAGCGGTTGTTCATTTGTACCCAATATATATTTAAAATCATGGAAAATAACTCAAACTAGAACAAACATGCCCATAACACGCACATCATCTCTGTTAATTTGCCTTTAAGTTTTTGATACAAATGACAATCACTGTTCTTGTAGGGTGAAATTATAAAATCAAGGTCTTTGCTAGCTAGGTCGCGTTATGCGCATCGGCTCAGAGTGTTCCAATCGACACCCGTGATAACTGGCGTGACTTATTACACAGCCCAAATTTCCTAAGCGATTAAGTATCAATTAATGATGGCGATGATGGCTAGAGACAGGAAGACTACGGCATCCTGTCCCATCTCAATTCGAGGGCGGTATTTTAGACAAGATTGGTTGGCCCTTCTAGTTAAACGTAGAATTAATATATAACACCTGTTAACAAAAAAGGCTCTCGACTAAGACATCAAGTCCCGGGAATCCCGATCCCCCATAATTGTGTGTTTATTTATAATATTTGTATTGAACTCGTTTCAAAACATTGGGCTGAAATATAAACGTTTTTTGTTGTTGTTGTTGTAGCAGTCTTTCGCTCCATCCAATAGGTGCGACCGATCAAAAACTGTCATCAATATTATCTAACGGGAGTCCAAGGAAACTTGCTGTTTCAACAGGGGTGGACCATAATGAGAGGGGTGTTAGAGGCGTTGGTTCCACAATATAGTTAAAGAGATGGTTGGTGTCATGTGGGGACACATTAAAAGCAGGACATACATCTGTTTTGTATGTGGGAGTTGATTCCGGATAGATAAGAGTTTAACCTTTGCAGGAAATGCGGTCAGGAGGGACACAATGCCGCGAACTGCTCCAACGTACCGAAATGTGCGTTATGTGGGGGAGAACATTCGGCAGGCAGTTTTAGATGCCCAAAACGGGAAGGAAGCAGCCAGATTGCCCTATGAGATTGTTGCAGCTCAATTTAAACCACTGTGAAGCGGCCCAAGACCTCTTATCCCAAACAATGTTTGAAGGAGGATTTGACATAGCGGTACTCTCTGAGCCATGCAGAAAAAAGCAGGAGCAAGGCTGGCTCAGGGACTCGGCTGGAAAGCCTCAATTTGGATACCAGGAAGACTTCTTCCGCAAGAAAAGATGGCACCAACAGTGGCAGGATTCACGTGGGCAAAAATCAAAGGAATACAAATTTTTAGTTACTATTCACCTCCGAGCATGACTAGCACAGAGTTTGAGAACGTGATTCTTGGGATGACCATAGAAGCACAGGGTTAACACCCGCTTATAATATGTGGAGACTTCAATGAATGGT
Source organism: Eurosta solidaginis (assembly GCF_040869045.1). Lineage (NCBI taxonomy): Eukaryota > Metazoa > Arthropoda > Insecta > Diptera > Tephritidae > Eurosta > Eurosta solidaginis. The sequence goes on along the minus strand of NC_090321.1, from coordinate 285,426,890 downwards.
CAACTGTATGGGGTAGTAGAACTACCGATAGAGGTAGAGTTCTTTTCGACAGCCTTACACCCCTGAGGCTAGAACTTCTAAATGAGGCAGGGAAATATACATTCGACACTGGCAATAGACGCTCCATTATAGATCTCACATTTGCTAGTAGCGAAATAGCGAGACGAGCAAAATGGTCCATCAGTAACGGCTACACACACAGCGACCACAAAGCTATTAGCCTAGAGCTAGTGGAAACTGCTTCAAGGAACGCCTCCAACCAGCTGCAAAGAAGAAGATGGGAACAACATCTTTTTGAACCAGAAGTATTTGATGTTGTATGGAACGATTCCGTAATACGAAGGACACATTCGGAAGATCTTTCGGTTCAAAATATCTAAGTCATTAGGTATGGCGTGTGATGCTGCCACGTCCAGAAGTCGCGCAAAAGTAAATCGGACACAGGTATATTGGTGGAACGAGGAAATAGCGGAGGAGCGTAGAAAATGCAGAGGGCACTCTCGTCGCCACGATATGATGAGCTACACAATACCTACATAGCCCAAAGAATGACGCTTAAACATACTATAAAAAAGAGCAAGAGAGCCTGCTTCAAGGAACTAATGGATAGTGCTCATCTTGATCCTTGGGGATTGGCTTACAGAACGGTGATGGCGAAAATTAAAGAGCGGAAATCAGAGCAGCCTACATGCCCGATACTAATGAGAAGAATCGTAGAAACTGTTTTTCCGACACAAGATTACCGGACCTATGAAAGTGAGGTTGTCGAAGGAAGGGAAATCCCAGAAATAACAGAGCAGGAGGTACTAGATGCAACACAAAGAGTTGCGGACAGTAAGTCTCCAGGAACTGATGGAGTGCCAAATATAGCTCTTAAATCAGCGATAAGGTCTAGAACATCGGTATTTACGGATCTCTTCAACGCCTGTTTCCAAGAAGGCGTCTTCCCCCGCTCATGGAAACGTAAAAGACTGGTTCTTTTGCTGAAACCTGGTAAGATACCAGCCATCTTCATACAGCCCCTTTGTATGTTGGATTCAATAGGAAAGATTCTCGAACGTATTATTAGTGGGCGTCTGCAGCAGACCATGGAAAGCCCAGGTGGCTTGTCAAATAGTCAGTTTGGATTTCGAAAATCGAGATCCACGATAGATGCAATACAAACCGTTGTCAATATAGCCCGCGGTGCCATAACCGGAGGCCAAAGTAAAAGGAAGCTCTGTGCACTGATAACTTTGGATATTACACTGAAAGAAAAAGACTGGTAAAATCAACCGAAATACGGGTCAATTCCATCGAAATTTCTGTCAATTTTTATCCATCGCAACAAGATGTTGAATAAACTGCGCACAAATCGTTGATTGGTAATTGACCGTTTTGGTAGTCAAATGAACAAAAAAAGTTGTTGCGACAAAAAAAAACTAAATGTAAGGCGCGGTAACCTCCGAAGAGATCTAAGGCCGAGCTTCTTTTCCAATTGGCGTCGTGCTCCTTTTTAATTTTTCATACAAATTGGCGGGACGGGACCTACTTGCTTTATGCCGACTTCGAACGGTATCGCCGAGACAGATGAGTTTTCACTGAGAGCTTTTCATGGCAGAAATACACTCGGAGTACTTGGCAAGCACTGCCGAGGGGCGACTCCGCTTAGAAAAATTGTCTTATAATTGAAAAACCTTATTTCTAAAATTCTGATGTTGCTTTGCCCGTGGTGTGAACCCAGGACATTCGGTGTGGTAGGCGGAGCACGCTACTATTACACCACGGTGGCACTTACTAACCGAACTTCAATTGGGCGCACATCAAATATGCTGGCGCACATTAAATATTATTCGCTTTATTATTTTGTTTTATTAAACACACTTTCACCAAATTTTATATTTTATAATTTATTTAATTTATAGTTTTGAACTTCGCTTTGCAAATAGAAATGAAAATACTAGTCACAAAACTTTTTCTCAATTCTTTCAGTTGCAGCTCAGCTCATTCTCAATTTCTTCTCCCGCATGTAGTTGCCACACTTGATTGTTTCGAACAAACCTTTTAGTATAAATGTTTGACATAACATTTTAAATAGAGAACTTGTAAGTTATAGAAAAGTAGAGAATCAAATCGCAGGAAGGTAATTCACCACTGAAGTAACTTTACATGTAATTCGGCAAGTTTAATTTTGGTAACACTTTAAGTTGAAACGATTCCAAAACAACTCAAATTTTATGTTGTCGAAAACATCAACATTAAAAAGGATGCTTTTTATTTCTTATTAGATACGTTCGCGTGAGTGAAAACTCGTAAAAACTTGAACAAAATGTTACTAACTTTGGAAAAATCCTGATAACTGAAAAACTAGTTATTTGTTGTTTTCCTATTTTGTGTGTTTTTTCAATTTGGTGGTTTTCTTATTTTGGTGTGTTTTTTTAACAAGTGGCATCATCGTCATAAGTACAAAGTAGAGAGCGCAGTGAGCGTACAATTCTCTTTGAAATTTGCTCATGTATTGACTGTTGATCGCTATTGAAATGACCAGTGAGATCAGTTGTGTTAACAAAAAAATCAGTTAGATTGTTTAGGAATATGTCAATTTTACAGAATTTTGTTAACTTAAGAGCGACAATTTTGGTTCTGTTGAAATGACCAAACTAATTTGTTCGCTTGACAAAGAACTCGGTCGAATTAACCGTAATTCGATCTATTTCACCGAATCTCCGTTAAGTCAAGAACAACAGAACAGATTTGTTGATTTTACTAGAACCATTTCTTTCAGTGTAGAAATGCTTTTAACACCGCGAACTGGATGCAGCTAATGACAGCGCTATGAAACTTTGGCACACCTGCTCCGAATGATTGGTAGCTACCTAAGCGACAGAGTACACCTTTTTGATACGGATGAGGTACCAGGAAAGCACAACTTCACGGGCGGTGTTCCTCAGGGATCTGTTCTAGGTCCAACTCTTTGGAATGCGATGTATGACGGTGTGCTACAAATCGACCTTCCTGGAGGCACGGAAATTGTCGCCTATGCAGATGATATTGTCGTAGTAGCAGTGGCCAAGAAACTTGATCTGTGTCAAGCTTTATGTAATGACGCCGTGGGAAGAATAAAGGAATGGCTGACTAACATGGGGCTGGAGATGGCTAGCAATAAGACAGAAGTGGTTCTGGTGAGCTCAAAGCGGACTGTGGATGAGTTGGTCCGAACCATAGGACATTATCAAATAAATTGAAAGCCTTCATTGAAATATCTAGGAGTAATCATTGATTCAAAACTAACTTTTGGGGAGCACTTCAGGGCGGTGGGGGAGAAAGTTTCTAGAGTTAGTGGAGCCCTAACGCGAATAATGCCCAACATCGGCGGCCCAGGCGAAGCTACCCGGCTCTAAAATATTATATACAGCACCAGTATGGCACAGATCTAAAATGGTCCACCAAAAAGATATACTAGCAGCCTACCGCATTACTGCTATACGAATAGCATGTGCTTATCGGACAGTGTCCGACGGCGTGATCCATGTTTTACCCAGGAAAATCCCAGTAGATCAACTCTCAGCTTAAATGGCCGATCTGTATGGCATTGGAATCAGCCGACCATCTGAAGATGCTAAGATAAGCGCAAGGTCACGAACAATAGTTAGGTGGCAAGAACGGTGGGAAGATTCGAGAACAGGGCGTTGGACCTTCATGCTAGTCCGGAATATAGCAAATGGTACGAGCGAAAACACGGCGAACTAAATTACCACCTCACACAGATATTGAGCGGGAATGGCGGCTTCAAGATACATATATCTACATAAGCGTGGGATAGAGGAGGATCCTTTCTGTCCACACTGTCCCTCCGAATTGCAAAGCGCAGAACATGCCCTCGTTTTCACGGCGAAAGACTGTCTGTAAACAGAGTTTTTTGAGAGGAGCCTTCCATTAGGAATTTAGATCCACTAATGTGCGAACAAAGAGATTTTTGGATTGCTGTGAGCAAGATGGCCTCTATAGTAATGACGAAATTGATGCATGCTGAAAGGGAGCGCAGAGAAATGCGCATACGAAGTAGTGGCGACTAAATCGCTTTTCCACCGTGACGTTATGCCTAACGGCGGTCCCACGGCATGCGGACACATGAACAGGATTAGCCTGGTTTCATTGGGCCAATTGAGGGTAGTGCGCTCCCCCAACGTCCAACAAAAAGAAAAGAGTTTAACCCATATATTTAATATTGCCACAAAAGGCTAGGTACATTCCCAAATCAAAACTGGAGAGATCAGAGAGGTAGCCGTTTATTTTCTTGCAAAGCTCATCGATCTGTGGGCCCGGACCTGTGGCCATTATTGTGCAGTCATCGACGTAGGAAACGATAGTGACTACTTCTGGTGGCGAAGGTAGCTTTGATATGTAGAAGTTAAACAAAAGTGGGGATAGGACACCATCCTGTGGCACCCCTTGTTTAATTCTTCTTGGTTTGGATGTTGCGTTCCTAAATTGCACCGATGCATGCCGACCACCCAGATAATTTGCGGTCCACCTTTTAAGACTTGGGGGAAGGGTAGACCCTTCCAGGTCTTGCAGTAACGTGCCATGGTTGGCCGTATTAAAAGCTTTTGACAGGTCTAGCGCAACGAGTACTGTTCTATGGTGGGGGTTTTGATTTAAACCGCAATTTATCTGGGTGATAATGGCATTTAGCGTGGTGATTGTGCTATGTAGTTTTTTAAGCCATTCTGATGACGGCTAGTTGCAAATTTGCTGTAAATTAGGGGAGCAGAATGGCTTCAAGTGTATTGGCTACTGGCGATAGGAGAGATATCGGGCGATAAGAATCTCCTATTTTAGCTTGTTTCCCAGGGACCACCTTGGCCATTTTCCATTTTTCAGGGATGACAAATGTGGAAAGGGACAGGTTGAAGACATGTGCTAAATATTTGAAACCCTCGTTACCTAGGCTTTTCAGCATCGGGATGACTATGCCGTCTGGACATATACAGACGCATATGAGAAACGTAGTTATAGCTGGTAATTTTATAGCCCTATAACTAACTAGTAAATTCTAGAATAGAAAAGGCTAGAAATATGCAACGAGGAAACCAGACAGTATAAAAGGCAGCAACAGTAAAGGCACGACAATCAGTTTGATTTAAGACGCTATCTGGCGAGCAATAGAAGTGTTATTTTGAAAGTAGTCTAATAAAGGACATTTTGCATTATTGAATAGTGGAGTTATTTATTCAACAGTTTAGCGATTCAACCGTTGGCAGAAGGTTGCAAATAAGAGGAATTGCACTAAATTTGTTACAATTGGTGTCATAAGAGGAATTGTTGAATAAATTCCAGAGTTGCAGAGCCCAACAAGGACATGGCGAAGTTAAGTGAATTAAGGATCCAGCAACTAAAAAAGAAGTTGGAGAACCGTGGATTGAATACAACCGGCAATAAGATCGAACTTCAAGCACGGCTACGAGAGGTATTAGAGTTGGAAGGAATTAATGTAGACGAGTATGTCTTTTATCCTGATGTGGAAGAGCCAGCGACTAAAGTGTAAGAGAAGATAGAGACTCCGAATCCATTGGCAAGTGTTGACACTAACGCGATACTAGCAGTGTTGAACCAAATGTCGTCACAAATGTCATCACAATTGGAATCCCAGGAGAACCGTATAACGTCCAAGATTGAAGAACAAGAAACACGTATTTCAGAAATGTCGACCCAGATAACATCCAAGATGGAAACTCAACTGGAATCACAGGAGACACGTTTAACGTCCAAGATGGAAGCACAGGAGGCACGCATTTCAGAAATGTCGTCAGAAATAACGTCTAAAATTGAAGCACAAGAGGCACGTATATCAGAAATGTCGACACAAATTTTAGCAGAGATCTGGGATGATACCTTCATCCCAGATCTCTGCACAACTGGAAGCGCTTATGGAAGATAAACTAACGCAATTTCAGGAAGGGTTCAGTGGTCGACAAGATAAAATGGAGGCCGAGATAGATGCTTTAAAAGATCGTATTCAGGAGTTACAATTGAACCGTCCAATAACTTCAACGTATACTCTGAAGGTAAAATCCCCAACATTTGATGATTCTGTTCCTTTCCAGGTATTTAAGCTCCAATTTGAGAAGACGTTGGCAGCGAACAACTGGAATGCCGAAGATAAAGTTGCTGCACTGTTCGTGGCTTTAAAAGGACCAGCTGCTGAGATCTTACACACCATCCCAGAGTACGAACGTAACAGTTATGACGCATTGATGGCTGCTGAAGAACGACGGTACGGAAGCGAACAGAGTAAACAGATCTACCAAACAGAATTGCAAAACAGCTACCAAAAAGCGAATGAGAATTTGCAAGAGTTTTCTTCGGATGTTGAAAGATTGGCACATTTGGCAAATGCGGACGCACTCGTGGAGTACACCGAGAGTGTAAAAATCCAGAGTTTTATAAATGGCATACGGGACGTAGAAAAGAAGCGAGCGACATATGCAAACCCAAAACCCACATTCGCAGAAACAGTATCCCATGCACTGACTCAAGAAACAGCGTCACATTTGAGTAAGCCCGCGTACAAAGCTCACGCGTGGAAGTGGAAAGACCAGACTGGGTAGACACAATTTTGGAAGCACTAAAAGGAACGCAGCAGAAAAACGATGGTGCCGTCAAATGCTTTAAGTGTGGAAAGCCAGGGCACATTGCACGTTATTGCAGTACCAAGCCCAATAGTTCCAGCAATGTGGGTGGCCGTAAATGCAGAACTGAAGGAGATGAGCAAATCTCCAAATCTACTCAGTCGTTAAACTAAAGCGAGTCAGCCGCAAGGGCGACAGCGGGCTCCCTCAATTGAATGCCCCATAATCTCTATCTCGCAAATTGGAAGAAGGGCAAACAATCTTACTGTCGGAGGACATGTGGATGGAAAGGAATGTTTACTGACTGTAGATACGGGGGCATCTCATTCCGTCATTCGAACGGATTTAGTCAACAAGATAATAAGACCATTGCATGGAGCTAGACTGCGTACAGCCACTAGAGACGACAGCAAGGTTCTAGGAGAAGTACGGCTACGGGAGAGGCTACAGCAGTAAACGAGTGCTGGTGGAGATAGTCAGCAAATGCCACCAAAATCAGAAGCAGTCGTCTGGGCAAAGGTTGATGGAGATTGTGGGACAATAAATTGTGGGTTGTCGAAGCAGTAAACAAATCAGCACCGAACATACTTGTAGGAAAAACCCTGGCTATGACAAAACAAGATGGACGTATTCCGGTAAGAGTACTCAATGAGTTCAAGTCACCACTCAAACTGACCAAAGGAGCTATTTTGGGAAGATGCCAAGAGGCTGAAGTAGTTATTAACTGTGAGCAGCTCCAGGAACACGTTTCATCTAGTAATACTGATCTTTCAAATGACATCACGGCATGGACGGAGGGGCTAGAGGAAGATTATCAGAGTAAGGCAAAGCAACTGCTTCTAAAGTACGCAAACATATTTGACCAGGATGGTTCCAAACCAGGCCGCACCAATGTTGTGAAACATCAAATTGACACTGGAGACACGAGGCCGATACGTCAAGCTCCTCGTAGTGTTCTACTGGCGAAAGGAGAAGTTGTGAGTCAAATCGTACAAGAAATGAGCGACAGCGGCGTCATCGAACCAGAAGGATGGGAAAATGAGGTTTTGCGTGGACTACCGCAAGTTGAAAGACGTCCCGAAAAAGGATAGCTACCCATTGCCAAGAATTGACGACACTCTGGACTCGCTCTCTGGTACGAAATGGTTTTCCACACTGTACTTGAAAAGTGGCTACTTGCAATGACTGTGTAATGCACCAGCTACTTTCGAGAGACTCATGGATCAGGTATTGAAAGGACTACATTGGAAAACGTGCTTGGTGCATTGGGCAAGAACTTTGATGAACATCTTAAAAACTTAGAGGAAGTTTTCCAGAGAATAGTTGGCGCTGGTCTGAAACTAAGTCCCAAAAAGTGATCGCTGTTTTAAAAGTAAGTAAATTATTTGGGTCACAAGGTAACGACAGAAGGCATCTGTTCTGCGAATGAAAAGATAGAGGCAGTAAAGGATTGGCCAAGACCACTGAACCTGCATGAATTGAGAAGTTTCCTTGGGCTGTGCAATATTGCCGTCATTTTGTGCCAAACTTTTCCAGCGTAACCCATAGCCTCCATGTGCTTACAAGAAAAAATCAAGCTTTTGAATGGAAGAAGGAGTAAGAATTGGCTTTCCAAACATTGAAGGAGCAATTGTGCACTGCCCCAGTGTTGGCATATTCGATTCCAGGAGCAACATTTATTCTAGATACAGATGGATATGCTATAGGAGGCGTTTCATCATAACTGGTCGATGGACAGGAGAAGCTAGTTTCATATTACAGCCGTTCGATTGAAAATCAGAGAGGAACTATTGCGTTACACGGAGAGAGCTGTTGGCATTGGTAGAGTGCATTAAACATTTTCACAAATACCTCTATAGCCAGCGATTCCGCGTCAAGACAGATCACGCAACGTTGAACTGGCTTCTGCAGTTCCGTAATCCGGAAGGACAATTGGCACTGTGGATCGAGCGACTAAGATATGACTTTTCCATTGAGCATCGAAAAGGTAGTACCCATTGAAATGCTGATGCAGTGTCACGAAGAGCATGTAGTTTGGAATGCAAGCACTGTTCAAAGGCCGAGGCTAAAGAAGACATTATAGATGTCCGGCTAATGACTATAACGTGTACGGATGAATGGGACAAGGAACAACTAAGAAAGTGTCAGCTAGAAGATACAGATCTTTCACATGTTATGGAAGGGCTCGAATGAAACGAAAGACCAAACAGAGAGGAGATGTCAGCAGAGAGTCCCATTGCGAAGTCATATTGGGCACAGTGGAACAGTTTAGAATTGATATCCGGTTGCCTTCATCGAGCTGCATAATGGTCCAAGTGGAGGTCATCTTGGAATCACGAAGACGCTCGAGAAGATTAAACAGAGATTCTATTGGGTTGGTTGCCGTCAGTCGGTCACTGAGTGGATTGCGAACTGCGAGGTTTGCAACAGAGCGAAAAGGTCCAAAACGCGAGGTCATGGCCAGATGAAGCAGTATATTTCAGGTGCACCATTTGAAAGGATCGCCATGGATTTCGCAGGTCCATTTCCTACTAGCAACCGCGGAAACAAATACATACTGGTGGTTATGGATTATTTCAGTAAATGGCCAGAGGTATACCCAATCCCAAACCAAGAAGCGGAAACAGTAGCAGAAGTGGTTACAAACGATTGGTTTGCAAGGTATGGTGTACCAATGGAGTTACATTCTGACCAATGCAGGAATTTTGAATCAGCTGTGTTCCAAGAGATGTGTAAGAAGTTGGGCATCCTCAGTCCGATAGTATGGTGGAACGTTTCAATAGAACATTGGAGGAGCTATTAAGGAAAGTAGTAGACAAGTACCATAAGAAAGGGGGCTACACACATATCATTATTCTTGATGGCTTACCGATCGGCAGTACATGAGACAACGGGCCAAACTCCGGCAACGGTAATTTTTGGCAATGACCTTCGACTGCCAGCTGATTTGAAGTATGGAATAGATGCCGATGCGGAGAGAAGTGTTAGGAAATCCACTGGTGTCTTGGAAGAAGAGCTGAGAGAGATACACGATCTGGTAAGGCAACGAGCAAAGATTATGAGTGACAAGGTGAAAGCCAGATACGATAAAGCAATTAATCCGGAAGGGCTTCAGGAAGGAGATTTGGTGCTGTTATACAACCCACAACGAAAAAAAGGTTTGTCCCCGAAATCGCAGTGTAATTGGGAAGGTCCATACAAAGTTGTAAAACGGATCAACGATGTAGTGTACTGCATACAAACCATTGGCAAACCACGAACCAAAATGAAAGTGGTTCATTTGGAAAGGCTGGAAGCGTTTAGATCGGGAGATTTGTCTGATCGGGACGATCAGACTTAGGTGGAGGGCAGTGTGATGAATATTAGCAACACTAAGGGATACTATCATCTCTAAGCGATGCTAAGCAGTGACTTGTATTTACATCATTAAATCAATCATTATGTCTACCCATAAGTCTATACGAGCAGCGGAGAAGAGACGCACAAACACATGCATATATCTTATCTTAGATGCTCACAAAAGAAGGCAATAATTTGTGCAAGTATTACTCACATATACACGCGCATATGAGAAGCTATAAACGTAGTTATAGCTGGTAATTTTATAGCTGATAACTAACTAGTAAATTCTAGGATGGAAAAGCCTAGAAATATGCAACGAGGAAACCAGACAGTATAAAAGGCAGCAACAGTAGAGGCACGACAATCAGTTTGATTTAAGACGCTATCTGGCGAGCAATAGAAGTGTTATTTTGAAAGTAGTCTAATAAAGGCCATTTTGCATTATTGAATAGTGGAGTTATTTATTCAACAGTTTAGCGATTCGAACGTTAGCAGAAGGTTGCAAATAAGAGGAATTACACTAAATTCGTTACAATATATTGTCGGCAAAAAGCGCCCGCGCATTTTTTCGCATCCGACACCACTTTATCGCCAAAGGCGATGGAAAATTTGTCATTGTGTTTAGACGGATTCGATAGAGACTTTACGGATGAGCAAAGCTTACCCACACCGGGATTGAGTTGTCTTATAAGGTCACGTTCTCTCGCTAAATTTGCGGCCTCCGCCGGAATATGAGGCCGAATTTCGGGAATTCTTCCGGCGGGAATAAAACGAGCCGAGGAGGACTCAATGGCCTTAATGGGATCAGATGCCAATGCTACCATCGGCTGCCAGTTGACGCAGTTTACGAGCGAACTGTGACAGCTTCCTACCATACGAGTGGGGGCGTCTCCGTTTATTGTGCATAACGTCGTTTCTTCTATTTGATCCGCCAAAATCTCACCCCTGCTGTTCGCCTGCAGGTTTGAATGCCATTATTATTATTAATAGGTCTGGAAGCACTGCGATCTTTGTGCAGATCTATTGTGCAGATCTATTGTGCTAAATCTTTCAGCCTATTTTTGTATCTGGAGGCTTTTGATGTATCTAAGTACCTCTTTAGGCATAGGGATTAAGAGTCCCACCACCTAGAGGGGATAGTCTCTGCCTAGCCAGAGCGACGCATTCGCAGACAATGTGAACCAGCGTTTCATCATCCAGCTCACAGAAACGACAAATTTGTGTATCGGATAGATTTACTTAGGTGATATCGTAGACCGCAGTGTTCGGTTTAGTACCCAGTGAGAGTTCTTAGGTCCTCCCTGCTTAGATTAATGAGTTTGGTTGATACTTTCGTTGCCCGAAGTATAAACAGTTTGACCTGCCTTTGCCCTGGGCAGTCAATCCAGTGCCGTCTGAATTGTTTAGCTTCCCAATTACTTATAGTTTCCCTGGTATGTGCTTTTGTAGGTCCACAAAAGGGTTCTGGACCATAGAATGCTGCTGTAGCACCCTGCTTTGCTAGGTAATCTGCATGTTAATTACCTTCATGTCCGTGATGTCCGGAACCCATCCTAAAAAAACCTTGTTTTTGGCTCCCAGGGCATTAAGGATTTCAGTGCCGTCATCCAGATGTAACTGTGTAGGATTGCAAGGCACGCAGGCCGCCTGGCTGTCCGACATAATGTAGATGCTCTTCGATGATGAGCCTCTCCGCAGACATTCTCTACCACAGAATTCTATTGCATGAATTTCTGCCTGAAATATGGTGGTGTAAAATCCCATTGGTATCGATTTCTTGAAGTTCGGCCCATAGATGCCAGCTCCGTCATCGAATTTCGATCCATCCGTGAACCAGACCTCCGAGTCAGGGTCGCTATAAGGATTCCCTATTTCCCAGTGGGTCCAGTCCACAATGGACACTTCTAAGCTCCGTGAGATTCTGAGCTTAGGGTACATTACGTCACGCAGTTGTAATGAGAGATTTCCTATGAATTTTCTTATTACTTTCATAAGCCCTATCATATTTCCTTGCTTCAACTGAGAAATAGTTGGAAGCCTTAGTGCGCCTAGTGTTGCCTCTTTCTCTATCAGAATAGGGAAGGGAGGTATTCCCACTAAAGCACTAAGTGCATCAGCAGGGACAGTTCTCATCGCACCCGTTATGCCACGCAAACTAGTCGAAGCATTTTGCTTAGTTTAGTTGTTGCCGTTCTTTGCGTGGCCTTCTGCCACCAAACTAGGGAAGCATAGGTGACTATTGGCCTTACAACAGTATTAAATATCTAATATACCATTTTTGAACATTTCCCCCATATTTTGCCGTAGATACGAGTACAGGCGAAGAAAGCGTTTGTTGCCTTGTTTAGGATAGCATCCAAATGAGCATTCCATGTGAGGGTTCTATCAGTGTGACCCTTAGATATTTAGCCTCCATTGAGAATTGTATTTTTGTACCATCCAGGGATGGTTCTGGGATGGATACTTTCCTTCTCCGGGTGAAAGGCACTATAACAGTTTTGTTAGGATTGATAGACAATCCTTTGGTATCGCACCACGTCTCTATAATGCAAAGGGCTTGTTGCAAGCGATCTGATATTGTATCCTCGTGCATCCCTGTAATGCAAATAACAAGTTCATCTGCATATCCTTGTGTGTCAAATCCCTTGGTTTTCATTAACTGAAGGAGGTCATCTATGACCAGGGTCCACAGGAGAGAGGAGAGCACACCTCCTTGTGGGCATCCTCTTGTGGCCGCAATTGATTCAATTGTCCCAGTTCCAAATGGATTTTTCTAATCTTTAACATGGACAGCACCCATCGAATTATTATAGGGCTTTTGTTCTTGTCAATCATAGCTTGTTCGATAGCTTGATATGTTGTGTTATCGAAAGCCGCTGATATATCGATTATTATTTGAATTTAATATTTATTATTTATTTTCATATTTTTTATAAATTTATTTTTAATATAAAGTTTCATTTTGGCTTATTTTTTGTTAGGATTGATAGACAATCCTTTGGTATCGCACCACGTCTCTATAATGCAAAGGGCTTGTTGCAAGCGATCTGATATTGTATCCTCGTGCATCCCTGTAATGCAAATAACAAGTTCATCTGCATATCCTTGTGTGTCAAATCCCTTGGTTTTCATTAACTGAAGGAGGTCATCTATGACCAGGGTCCACAGGAGAGAGGAGAGCACACCTCCTTGTGGGCATCCTCTTGTGGCCGCAATTGATTCAATTGTCCCAGTTCCAAATGGATTTTTCTAATCTTTAACATGGACAGCACCCATCGAATTATTATAGGGCTTTTGTTCTTGTCAATCATAGCTTGTTCGATAGCTTGATATGTTGTGTTATCGAAAGCCGCTGATATATCGATTATTATTTGAATTTAATATTTATTATTTATTTTCATATTTTTTATAAATTTATTTTTAATATAAAGTTTCATTTTGGCTTATTTTTTGTTATAAATTTATTTTATATGTAAATTTTTGTGTGTATTATTATTTATTTTAATAATTGATAATTTAAATTTTATTCTCAGTAATCTGTTTTATTAATCAATTAAAATTGGAATTAGTAATTTTATTTAGTATTGGTTAAATTTGTGCCAGCATCCGCGGTTATACAAATAATACAAATAAAAATTTTTCGATGAAAGATATAAATTAAAAATATATATAAATTTATTAAGTGAAATTTTAAATTTATAATAGTTTTTAAATTGATTTTATTTAGTCTTAAAAATTTTATTATTAAACTAGGATTAGATACCCTATTATAAAAAATGTAATTATTTTTCATTAAGGTAGTATTAGTTATGTTCTTGAAACTTAAAAAATTTGGCGGTATTTTAGTCTATTCAGATGAACCTGTTCTATAATCGATAGTCCACGATGTACCTCACTTAAATTAGTTTTCAGTTTATATACCGTCGTTATTAGAATATTTTATTAGAATAATAATTTTCAATAATTTGTATTTAAATTTATATCAGATCAAGGTGTAGCTTATATTTAAATAGAAATAGGTTACAATAAAATTATTTAAATGAATTTAAATTTTAAATGTTTAATGAAATTGGATTTGGTAGTAAAATTTTAAAGATAAAAAATTTGACTTTAGCTCTAAAATATGCACATATCGTGTATCTAGAATAACAATTTAAAGCTTATAAAGTAAAGTATTTCATTTACATTGAAGAGATTTTTGTGCAAATCAATATAAATTGAATTTAATATTTATTTAGACCCTAGAGCCTTTTCGATTTTTACCGTGGGACTATGAATAGCCGTCTCCGTGGATTTCCCTGACTGGTAGGCGAACTGATTCCTACACAGAGGGAGTTTATTTAGATTGACCTCCCTGATATGCTGATCTCAGATTTTGTCCATACATTTTAGGAGAAATGAGCTCAGGCTTATTGGCCGATATGACGAGGGCAGTTGCTCGGGTTTCACTGGATTTGGTAAAAATACTACCATAATGCCATAGATCGTGATGGGCATTGAAATCGCCTAAGATAATGCGATTATACGCCAGTGAATAGTGCTCTGATATTAGGGCGGTATCCACTGGGGCAACAGGTGGCAGGAGGGATGTAGATGTTAATGATTTCTGGTTTACATCGCCTGACCGGACAGATAAGCCGCAACGTTCAAGACACTGTCCCTGCGGTGGATGTCGGGATCAAATATATTATATTGCACTGAGTGCCTCCAATTCCGCTCTCGCGATCTTTTCTATGGACATTATACCCAGAACAGGTCTGTAGAGCAGATCTTGCTGTGAAATCGACTATCTCCGTGATCTTCCCAGTATTCATTACACTTTAACTGCAAAATTCTGAAGTGCAGCGGGGGAGAAGTCGTCAGTCTAGGGGTAAGTGACGGGTAACTACGCCTGAGTTGTGGAAGACCAGGACGTAAGTGCTGTTGTGGCCCTAGACGTCCCTGGGTAAGCATTGGGCTACCCGGTGTAGTTGGGTTTGCGGCCTGGCAACATGGCGCAATGAAGCCAGTCGGGGGGTTTCCGCCGCGGACACCAGAACATCTAGGAAAGTGTCACCGTCCAAGGCAGGAACTGACGCAAACATATATATTCTGTGCTGGCAAACGGTGCAAAAGGTGGTAGGGACTAAGAGTCTGTTTCCCTGACCTACACGATTGCTGCCGGAAAAGAGGGGAGAAGAAGACGGGGGCTGAAGCTCGGCATTGCTACCGACTCTACTACGGAGATTGTAGTTATGAGTGGGAGCGGCCGTATGAGCTAGTGGCGCAGAAGAACGCGAGCAGCAGTGGGTACTTGTTGTGGCTTGCTGAGCTGCAAAGCTGCTGGAAGGTAGTGGGGGCACTGAGGCGTAGACTACGGGACGCCCTTGGGCGTGAACAGCAAGGAGCTACAAAAGATTTATAAAAGTTACCGATGCAACCATCCCTTGCACGTGACACACTAACAAGAGTACGACCGTCCTAAAAAGATTCTTTTCCGGCAAACGCAGCAAAACCATTTCTCAGGACCGGGGTCAGGAGAACGACCCGGATTGGGTTCGATACCTTCCCGGAGCAGCAGAGTATGGCGCAGTCCCACTGCAAGGAGCTGCTGGGAGGATAACAATTTGTGGGAGGGACGCAACAAATTAAATGGGGTTAGTTTTTTGTTAAACTACTCATATGTATACGAGTATACGTTCGTTACAAATTTATTTTTGAACCAAAACTCAAAGCATAATTCCAAAAAAACCGGAATTTTTATTTTCAAATTCCGGAATCCCGGGATTGTAACTCGGTTCGGTACTCAATGCGTTACTCACAACAATAACGGAAGAATATTAAGTAGAGTTCCACCGAATCCGAATCCGACCCGTACAGAGCGCTGTGCTAGTATGCTAGGACAATCACTCCTAATGCTGGTTGGGGAGCTTAGAATATACCCGCGGTAGGTATGCGCTCCGAGTGTATTTCTGCCATGAAAAGCTCTCAGAGAAAACTCATCTGCCTTGCAGATGCCGTTCGGAGTCAGCATAAAACATGTAGGTCCCATCCGGCCAATTTGTAGGGAAAATCAAGAGGAGCACGACGCAAATTGGAAGAGATGCTCGGCCTTAGATGTCTCCGGAGGTTATCGCGCCCTTCATTTATTTTTTATTTAGGTGTGCCAGTCGTAGGAGGAGACTAAAATACTAAAAAGATTCAAGGGGTTGTGTAGCGCAACCCTCTCAAGGAGTTGCCAGCGCAATATATAGCTTATCCAACCCAATTATCAACCTCACCTAACCGTGGCGAATCCTGTTTCATTAACAGCCGAGACTCTGGCGATTCCGAACTCTTAATAGATGTAGGGGGTGGGAGGGCGGTATGGCTTAGAAGGTTTCTTGTGGTCATACCAAATCGTTCCCGAGAAGGTAGGGCTGATACCTTTATGGTGCTTGTTACCGGAACGTACCGGATCTGCATCCGGCAAATGACCATCAACATCGATAACACCACCCAAGGCCTTCGGGTAGCGTCCTTATCGCTACAACAACAACAATGAAGCGTATTTTCCTAGACATTTGATCGTTTTACAGTGAATAGCGCCATGTAGAGTCACACAACAAAAATAATTAAACGCCGTTTATAAAATTTTTAAAAAACTTCGAATGTTCTTCCAACTTTTTATCCGAATCCGAGCTTTCAGGCCAAGCTGTTCGGTAATAGAACCGACTCGAATATTAAGTATATAAAACAAATAGTAGGTTCGTGTATTTGTAGCTACGCTACTTACTCGCATTTAGGAGAGCTAGACGGCTGAACACAAAACCCAACTACTCAACTCAAATCTATTGACATTCGCACATAGCGTAGATATGTACTTTTAACCATATGTATATATGTACATTTCATTGCCCCATTGCCCCTCCATCTTGTCGACGATCAACGACGTTCCTCGATTACGTTTGCTATTTGCAAATATTTCCTCTTTTTCAAGAATATTGGAGAGGGCGGGTGAGGGTTTGCGGTATGTCTTGGCATGTCAAGAAAGTGGGAGAGTTGTGTCGGTTATATCAGTGGCCACAATTTGATTCATTCGCTTTGCTCATAGAAATCAAACCGAAATGGCGAGGTGAATTAGTTTTTTCAGTTTCAATCCAACTGAGCACATTCGCAGTTATAATCACAGCCGTTTGGTCATTGCCGTCGTCATCACTTTGGCTATTACGACTTCGTTTTGCAATTGGAATTTTTCCACAAACGAACGTATTTTGGTCTAATTCTGATTATTCGATTTGTGTGCAATAAATAATATTTTTTATTGATTAATTCATTAAAGTTGTTCTGTACACCAAAAATACACGCATGCATATGCATGAATATATGTGCTAAAACTACTTCATAATTGTTAAATCTTTTGGTTACTCAGACGCGTACCACCTACTTACATATGTACCTATAAAGTATTGAAAAAACAGAAACAGTCGAATCGATTTTATTTCAAGGTGTATTGCTGTATCACCAGCGAATGCGGATATTCATGTGAAGGAAGTGGAAACAATAATAAAAAAATTATAATTCGATAAAAAAACGAAGGATCCTGTAAAAGTTGTATAAAATTGAGAAAAAATAACGAAAACAGTGACAAAAAAGTAAATAGCGCCAAAGTATTCGTGCGTTAAGTGGTGTGAAAGGCAAAAAGTAGGTGGGAGCCAGCAATATACGTTTATACACCTCCAAATGTTGGGAAGAAGAAGAAGTAGGAGCAGAAGCAATTTGCTCTTGTAGCGGCGAATATTCCCCAAAGAATTGTCGATGTGTTTTCATACTGCTCTCATTTCTTTCTATGTAGATAGTGGTGTGGTGAATTCGTTGGTTACTGAAATGGTGATTAAGCAAAATAAAAAAATTAAAATATCAGCTGAACAATAAAACGCCAATCAGGTTGATAAAAAAAAAAAAACGACCGGCAGTAGGAGAGGAATAAATATAAAAGTGCGAGTATCTTTTATGGGGTAGGCCCTGCTTTTCACTGCTATATGCATATTAGGGTGGTCCTTATATATATCATATTACCGATTACCAAACGTATAAATTTTGGTACCGATTGGAGATCAAGCCCCGGTTTTTCAGTACAAGTTGAACTCAATTTGTCAGTTAAACTACGTTTAAACTTCTGTTCTGCAGTTTTTCAGTCGGGTAGACTATACATTAAGGGACCAGGGGGAGGGGGTTGGGACTGGTGGGAGGGGGTGGGGGTGACTCCCCTTTCAGAAAACACCACCCCCACCCACAGGAGGCTTATAGTTTCTGCACAATTTAATATTCAAGTTATCAAAAAGAATGGAAGAAAACGCAGTGAATTGAGCAAATATGGTGCTACCAGACTTCAAAATATGTATAAACAAAAACGACTCAATCTATTTTAATCGCGCCATTTTTTATTCCAGATTTTCTATTTTTTTTTTTTGAAGAAGTAAACGTAATTTAATTTAAAAAATCGCGATTATTAATTACAAATTTTATTTTTTTAAAGAAACAAAAATAATTTATTAAAAACAAAATAAAAGGCGCCGCTTGCGAAAATTTAAAATTTTTTTTTATAAAATATGCGTAAATAATTTAAAAATATAAAAAGCGCCGTAGACGAAAATTTGGAATAAAAAATCGCGCGATGTTTTGTTCCAAATTTTAAATTATTAATAAAATATACTTAAATAATTGAAAAAAATAAAATGCGCGGCAGGGGAAAATTTGGAATAAAAAATCACGCGATTTTTATTCCAAATTTTCTATTTTTTCGTGAAATAAATATTCTGAGTTCAATGAAAAAGGTCCGTTTTCCTCGTTGATACTATTGAAAACATTTTTCATTCGTTGGTAGAATTTAAAGCATCTGGTAGCACCAAGCAAGAAGTGAATTCGATAAAATGGCTGTATGCTTGTGTTTGCGGAAAGTAAACAAATAAATTATTAAATTTTACAACAATACGTAAATTTAAACAAAAGAAAATAGTTGTTTGCGGTTTTATAAACATTATAGAGTGTACTTATGTATAAAATTCTTGTGAATGTGTTCGTATGTAGATAAAAAGTGATAGTTATACTATGGTAACTTTAACAACTAATTACTAGTAAATTTTTAATAACAATTAAAAATTACTCACTGATTCTCGTTGGGGAACTCCCTGAGAACCTATGTGCAAAATTGCAAAGGTCAAACCCCTTTGGTTTACGAATAAAACCAGTTGGTTCCTTAATGTAAGCCAACCCTTTCAGTCTAGTTAACCTCAGTTATTTGCGTTCATTCGAAATGGCGTCGAATATACCCAACAAGCATTTGGGGTTGAGTACCACTAGAGCTCATGTTGATAACTAAGCATACTTCTAAAATCTCAAGAGCTGTTTCGAAACAGTGGCTCAACTCGAGAATCATAGCGTACTCAGCAAAAGAGGGAATTTTTTATAAAGCAAAAATGCTATCACTTAAGTTGAAAAAATTTAATTAACAACTTGTGGTTCTCTAACTGGACTCAAGTGTAAAATTCCTACTACAGTATTTTCACGACAATTGTCTTGGCCGGGCCACAGCTCAGGAATGGTGCCGGTCAAGAAATAGGACGGTAAAACAAGAAAGGTTTGAATTAGTATTTTTAATTTGAATATAAATATCTTTATTTGAAATAAAGGTTAATTACAGTAATTAATACATATATTTGTAGGTTACCTTTTTGATGATTCTGGAATCGGCGGTGGGATACGTCCGTACACGTTGATGTAAAAATCCAAGAAGCACAATATGTAACAGAATAACATAACTGGCACGCTTGCCAGTCGAACTGTTTATTTATTCCTGCAATGTTTATTTGCATGGTTAGCAAAAACGGGTCGACTGGCTCTGTTAAAAAATATAAAGCAAATGCGAGGGCGACCCAATATGTTTTAGAGTTTGGGCTGTTGGTCTAAACATTAACTTATATTAATTATAATAATTATATTAATTATTATATATAATTTCTTTTGATTAATTACGCTTCATTACTGCTATCAATCAGGTGTTTATTTCTCACAATAAATAGCAGTTGGTTTTGATGGTACCACCTTCGAGATTTTTTTCAACTCAACTCGATATCCAATATACGATAATAATTGGAAAAATTTGTTTAATATTCATTTGAGAACTGTACTTTTCTCAAAATCTCTCGAAAGTTGGATAAAGCCGCAGTTAAGTTGCAGTTACCCACGAACGTACGTACAAAAAACGTGTCAGCTGACACGACCTATCTTATGAATGTGCAATGTAAACGAAAACTCACCGACGTTAAACGCACCTACGTACGTAGCCCGGAATGTAGAAATCAAACCAATTTTGATTTTTTCCATAAGAACGTGTCAGCTGATCGCCCTCTCACTAGACAGAGTTGCCTACTAAACTTTTGCGCGCTAATTTTTACCGTCTGCAGTTTTATGCAAAAACACCTAATTAAAGTTTGTAATATTGTGGAAATAATTCGAAGTGCAGATTATAAATATGTAATCTATTTATACTTATTTGATAAATATTAATTGCTGCCTTTTACAACATCTGAAATTAAAATAGAAAAAGTTGATGGTTCCATATGCATGCATTCAAACTGGTCGATGGCAACATTTTTTTCGTTGCCACTGCGGGCATAAATTTCGCTTAAATGTGTGTGCGTACGGCATACGTGTACGTACGTTACACACGTCGGTGGGTAACTACAGCTTAATAATTGGAAAATATTAATGACGTTGGAGATCAACTCGAAAGCTCTTAATTTTACAAAATTTCTCAAAGGTTGCTAGTAATTGGATAATAAAGTTGGATATCTACTCGAGAACTATCTGGTTTAAAAATAATTAAATAATGAGGTTGGATATCACCTCGGGAACTAGATATATATTCCGCTGGAGACATTTTTTTCCATGTTTGTTGGGTAAACAAAATCCAGTTGTTGCAGTATCTACAAATTATCTAGATAATAAGAAACCAATTTTGCCGCACAAAAGGCCAACCCCAAAGGCGGCCTCGACTGTGACTGAAAAACTGCTGAGTAGTTTAAGTGGAGTTTAAATTTGACTAGAGTTTAAGATTAGCTTAACCAACTACTAAAAACCGAGCCTAAGTAAAAATTTGTTGTCCTCTAACGTCCATTATCCTAGAAAACAAAAAAAAATTATTTAAATGTTTTGAGTAACATTTTACTGAGGTGGCACATTTTATATTTTGGTCCGATTTAGCTAACCAAACAAGCACGTGTAAAGGGTTCCATTTCGTTTTATTTGCATCTTTTTTGTTTTAATTTGTCCATTTCGCGTATTTTCGATTTGTTCGAGCTGTCAAAGCTTCCATTATTTATGTTTCTGAGGAAAATATAGACATGAGTAATCGTCAAAATTATACCTGTCCTCTTAGGCTAAGGAAAATTCAAACGTTCATATTTACCAGGATAGTGTCAGAATTTCCCGTCGGGCCGTCAAAATTATTATACAAAAAATTTGGCACAGGGCCTCCATAGATTAATCTTAATTTTGACCACGGTGTGCCACCCTTTTACCGTCTCCAATATCGGGACTTACATTTACGGATGTTTGAAGGACCACCCTAATAAATAAACATAAGGGTGCTTCCTCCCGCCAGTATTATAATGTTTTAAAACTTCTGACAATATTAAGCCTTTAGTTCCTAAGCTGTACAGATTTAAAACATGGTCATCTGCCGTTCAGGTTCCAAGCTACCAGCATGCCACCTGACCGAAGAACACGAAACCAAATAGTTCACGTTGTAGCTGTTGCTTTAACTAAAAAATGCCTGAAAGCGTAGAGAGAGTTACGAATATACGCTTGTGTTTTATTTCCACGTCGAAGGCATGTACATATAGCACCAGCGTCGAGGATGCGTGGTATTGTCCCATTTTTGTGGTGTTGACACCTTTACACCAATACCAAGGTCGGTGTCAACTCAGTGAGTAATAACACCAAGCGAATTTTTGATGCTGCTTAGCAGTGAGTCAAATAATTTTTGTGTGTAAAAAATTCGGTGTTATTGGCGCTGCTGTCGACACTGAGTTGATGACGGCAGTGCTGGGAATTCAGCATGTGAGCATGTGTTGTTGTCGTTGTTATATTAACGATAAAGACACTCCCCGAAGGCTTTGGGAGTGTTATCGATGTTGATGGTCCTTTGCCAAATATAGATCCGGTACGTTCCGGTAACACAGCACCATTAAGGTACTAGCCCGACCATCTCGGGAACGATTTATATGACCACATTACACCTTCTAGCCCATCGCGCCCTCCCAACCCCCTAGTTCCAAGAGGATAGGTGAGGTTGACAATTGGGTTTGGAGAAGCTATGTATTGCGCTAGCAACCTGAAAGGGCTGCGCTACATAAACCCCTGTAATCCGGTATTTTAGTCGCCTCTTACGACAGGCATACCTACCGCGGGTATATTCTAAGCCCCCTAATCCGCTGGGGGAGCATGTGAAAGCAAAAACCGCCTGAGTTCTATGTTATTGATTTCTACGTTGTTACTAGACGCTCCTTAGGCACAGTTAATTATGAGTAATAACGGCATAGAGCTGTTAACATAGGCCCCTATTATGAGGCAAATTCGACCATAGACTGTGGTTGAAAGAGCTGATCGAACGAATTTTAATTCGGTATTATGCCGCTCAATAAATGAAGAGCGATGTTCGATAGTTCGATAAATTCAACCATTCAGAATAGCACATTCCCATAAGCTTTTAAATAAAATATAAATAAATAAATAAATAAATGATTTATTTAGTACAAAAAAGTAAATCGAAGTATGACTGCAACGGAGTTGTGGTTTGATGATTCGTCAGTTGAAGAGTAAAAGGTTGAAATGAATTTACCGTATTTGTACATAGCCTAGACGAGTTCAATTTGTTATAGTTATACATTTTGTTTATACTGGTTATCCAGTGCAATGCACAAGAGCCAAGTCTTTTCAAAATTTCAAAATTTGTATGAGAATTTCTTTAAAATACTGAAAATGGTAAAGTGTTGATTAAGCATGTAGAAAGTTCAATGGAAACCAAGTCTAAACTGCGTAGTTGTTTCATAAAATATAATCTGTGAGATGTGCATTTACTCTTCATGGATTGAAGCAAGTCTTTCAAATTTTTGGTGAACTGCAGAAGATCTTAGCGGCATTTTTCAAGTAACTTACAGGTATGTGAAGGTAAGTGATTTCAAATATGTATTATGAAAACTGAAAAATAGGAATTGTAAATTAGATACATATGTATACATTGTAACGAATTTACTTGCAAATCCTCTTATTTGCAATCCTCTGCTAAGTTCGAATCACTAAACTGTTGAATAAATAACTCAAATTTGTAATAATGCAAAATGGCCTTTATTAAAGTACTTCACAATAACACTCAAACTGTGCAACGAATATCTTGATTAATAACCAAACTGGTTGATAGCTCAAATGAAACTCTACTATTCAAAATAATACTGCTCTTGCTCGCTAGATAGCGTCGTAGTCGAAACTGCTTGACAACTCAAATCAAACTGAATTCCAGCGCCTCTACAATTGTCGCCATTTATACTCTTTGATTTCAACCTTCGCATCTTCTAGGCGCTTCCAGAATCTACTAGTCCAGCAGCTCTCAAACTCCTCAGCTATAACTACAATTGCATAATTTTATAGTTTTTCTCATTGCATACTTATAGGAGTATCTCAGATATATGCATGTGTTTGTGCATTGACTCTCCGCTGGTCGTATACGTACATACATGGTACATATATGTAGACGGAGTATTGTTTCGTTTATGTAGATACATAATGATTGCATTATTGATGTGAATTCACGTCACTGCTTAGCATCGGCTTAGAGATGGCAGCACTCCTTAGTTTTGCTAATATTCGTAACAATATTAATGCAACTCACTGAAACATGCCTTGTAGCCATGGAGCCCTCGTCAATAAAATAATTTTCCATGTGATTCATGTGAGGTTTTTCAACTTACAAACTATTGAGGCATTTGTCACTTTTCGTGAGCTGCTCCCAAATTCCAACCTTCGCTAAGGGTTAGACTCTATCGCCAAAAATATCTTATACTGTATCAATTGCCCAGAACAGCATGAGCATTTATCATCATATGGTCACCAGGAATAACAGCATAACTCTTATACTTTTATATAGGGCTTAAGCGGTTATTCCATATGCCCATATGATACTACATGTTGAATACTTTTCAGACGGTTTTAGAGATTTTTGGCGATGGAGCTTAAGCGTTAGCAAAGGTTGAAATTTTGGGGCTGTCTATTAAACTAATGCTTGGTTTTCATTAGGTTTTAATATTAATTTGCTATGTCGGTGAGCAATGTAATTGTCACGCATTTGACGTTGTATGACCAGCCGATTTCATGATAGGGCCAAGTCTGTGGTCTGACCTATCATAAGAATCTATGCATGCTTAGATATATGTATGCAGGTTAGGCTAACATCGAGTTTCCCTTCCTTGAGTGCTGATAGTTTTGGATTATTCATAGGTGTTTACATATGTACATACATTAGCTTAACTCTGATGAGACAAATTCTCCTCTTAAAAAGTATGACAAAGTAAAGTAGTTTTCAAAACGATTTAAAGGTAGGTAAATGTCGTTGGATTGATTGGTTACACTGTGCAAAAATTTGGGCCTAAATTCCTAGGGGAGAAATATTTTCTACTCTAATAAGATACCTTAACCCAAAATGGTCTTCAATTTTTAGTCAAATGTCTTTGCTGTGGTCGAATTTAATTTGTAATATTTTACCAAGTTGATTCTTGAATAAGTGAACAAAAGGGTCAAAATCCACTTAGCGTAAAACACCTACATATGACCCAAAGTTTTAGAAAGTTAAATTTTACGAGGAATATTTTTGTGAAATATTTTAACCACTCAGCTCTCCTCATTTCGACAGTACGAATAAAATATTTTAGAAAAATATTCGTAGCAAAATTACATTAAGGCGAAATTTGCTTAGAACTCTCAATGCGTTGCGTAAACCACGTTTACACATGGGCAAATTTTATCTGAGGGCTTCTCTAGTGAAATTTTCTGACAAAAAGTCTTCATTGAAAACAATCTTAGCTCTGGCCTTGCTCGACACTCTTTACAGATATCTCCAAACGGGATCAAAATATATAGATATGTGATGTTACAATTTCAAAGGGTTAACCTGAAAAAAATGTTTATATGATTCGTAATAACCCCCCTAATGTACATGCATACATATGCAATTCTCAATAAATTCTCCTGCTATGGCTATTGATGCCTAGATGAGTACAAGTAATTTTGAAACTCATTCAAACTTGGATAAAATCGGACACAATAACCAGCTACTACTACATAAACATAACGAAATCCAATGAATATAACCCAATAAACATATTTTCTCAATATAAATTTGAGATGCATTTGTGAACTATTAAAATGTGTTTTTCAGGTGTTTCGTTTATAATAATAAACAACGCCATGAATTTATGAGAGAGTTAAAGTTTTTTTCAAACTTTCGAGAAAAACTTTTCTTTTGTTTTGGGAATGAAAATATAAACATGTATGTGTTTAAGCCTGCAACAATTATGAAAATTTATAAATGTTGCGTTGTAATATGTACATGAGAGCGTATCGAAGAAAATCGTTTGCCGTACATCATAGGAAAACGTCTCTTCTTACTGGTTGCCCTAGAAGTCGTCTATTGATGTTTTCGACAAACCTTCATAATTAACTACTTAAGTTCAATGAATCGAAATTATTTAATTACACAATATGCAAAAAGATTGGATTACAATACTCTAAGGTCCGGTTTTTTAGTGCGAGTTCAAACTCCAGTTAAAGTTGACTAGAGTTCAATGCTGCCACTTCGGCAGCTTAAGCTGAGATGAGCAGTAAAATTGTATGGCATCGAACAAAGTGGCAAGTTTAAACTCTAGTCAACGTTAACTTTAGTTTAAATTCGCACTGAAAAACCGGTCTTAAAAACGGAGTACAAAGACTTTGGTTTTTATGAGAAATTGAATTTTCTTATATACTGTAACGAATTTACTGCAATTCCCCTTATTTGCAATCTTCTGCCAACGTTCGTATTGCTAAACTGTTGAATAAATAACTCCAATATTGAATAATGGAAAAATGGCCTTTATTAAAGTACTTCACAATAACATTTATACTTTGCAACGAAGAGCTTGCTTAATAACCAAACTGATTGATAGCTCAAATGAAACTGACTTCTCGCCTCCACTGTTGTCGCCTTTTTATACTGTCTGATTTCCTCGTTGCATATTTCTAGGCTTTTCTAAATCCAGAACTTACTAGTTAGTTATCAGCTACAAAATCACCAGCCACAACTATGTTTATTGCTTCTCATAATACTTGCACAAATTATTGCCCTCTCTTGTGAGCACCTTAGATAAGATATATGCATGTGTTTGTGCGTTGCTTCTCCGCTGCTCGTATGGACATGTGTGTAGACATAATGATTGAATTATTGATGTGCATACAAATCACTGTTTAGCATCTTAAGCATTTTAATTATATTTTCTTAAATACATATGTATGTACTCGAAATTAAAATTTCGCACTTCAGCCATCTACAATCTGATGTCATACTTTAGAATCGAACGAAGATTGGAAAATACGACGCCCCATATATTGTGAAACAATCTAATAAATAAATCATGAAACGCCCGGAGAACTATACAATTTTTTAATACACTCCAATGTAAATACAAAAGAAAAAGATGCTAAAATAAGCGATTTACTGGAAGCGGCAACAACAACTCAACTCCCAACAACTTCTATAAAAATAATAAAGTTGACTACAAGTGGGCTCATTGACCATTGCTGCCTCGCCGTATTGCATACTTAACTTATGCCAAGAAATATTTTGAGTAAATGTAACATGAGACCAGTTGTTGTTGCGCATGCGCGACTCATTCCTGTAAGATTATACAAGAGAATATTGGTAACTATAGAAGGGCAGAACATTTTTATACTCAGTTGAGCAGAGCTCACAGAGTATATTAACTTTGATTGGATAACGGTTGGTTGTACAGGTATAAAGGAATCGAGATAGATATAGACTTTCATATATCAAAATCATCAGTATCGAAAAAAAATTCGATTGAGCCATGTCCGTCCGTCTGTCCGTTAACACGATAACTTGAGTAAATTTTGAGGTATCTTGATGAAATTTGGTATGTAGGTTCCTGGGCGCTCATCTCAGATCGCTATTTAAAATAAACGATATCGGACAATAACCACGCCCACTTTTTCGATATCGAAAATTTCGAAAAATCGAAAAAGTGCGATAATTCATTACCAAATATGGATTAAGCGATGAAACTTGGCAGGTGAGTTGAAATTATGACGCAGAATAGAAAACTAGTAAAATTTTGGACAATGGGCGTGGCACCGCCCACTTTTAAAAGAAGGTAATTTAGAAGTTTTGCAAGCTGTAATTTGGCAGTCGTTGAAGATATCATGATGAAATTTGGCAGGAACGTTACTCTTATTACTATATGTCTGCTTAATAAAAATTAGCAAAATCGGAGAACGACCACGCCCACTTTTTAAAATTTTTTTTTTTTAAATTCAAATTTTAAAAGAAAAGTTAATATCTTTACAGTATATAAGTAAATTATGTCAACATTCAACTCCAGTAATGATATGGTGCAACAAAATATAAAAATAAAAGAAAATTTCAAAATGGGCGTGGCCCGCCCTTTTTCATTTAATTTGTCTAGGATAATTTTAATGCCATAAGTCGAACAAAAATTTACCAATCTTTGTGAAATTTGGTAGAGGCTTAGATTCTAGGACGATAACTGTTTTCTGTGAAAAAGGGCGAAATCGGTTGAAGCCACGCCCAGTTTTTATACACAGTCGACCGTCTGTCCTTCCGCTCGGCCGTTAACAAGATAACTTGAGCAAAAATCGATATATCTTTACTAAACTCAGTTCACGTACTTATCTGAACTCACTTTATATTGGTGTAAAAAATGGCCGAAATCCGACTATGACCACGCCCACTTTTTCGATATCGAAAATTACGAAAAATGAAAAAATGCCATAATTATATACCAAATACGAAAAAAGGGATGAAACATGGTAATTTTATTGGTCTATTGACGCAAATTATAACTTAAAAAAAAAACTTGGTAAAATGGGTGTGACACCTACCATATTAATTAGAAGAAAATGAAAAAGTTTTATAGGGCGAAATCAAAAGCCCTTGGAATCTTGGAAGGAATACTGTTCGTGGTATTACATATATAAATAAATTAGCGGTACCAGACAGATGATGTTCTGGATCACCCTGGTCCACCTTTATGGCGATATTTCTACCTATAGAACTAAGGCCCACGCCCTTTTAAAATAATCATTAACACCTTTCATTTGATACCCATATCGTACAAACAAATTCCAGAGTCAGGCCTGGTCCACCTTTATGGCGAGATCCCTAAATGGCGTCCATCTATAGAACTATGGTCCACTTCCTCTTAAAATACTCTTTAATACCTTCCATTTGATACACATGTCATACAAACACATTCCAGGGTTACCCTAGGTTCTTTTTACAACATGGTGATTTTCCCTTACTTTGTCTCCACAGCTCTCAACTGAGTATGTAATGTTCGGTTACACCCGAACTTAGCCTTCCTTACTTGTTTTTCTCGTTTTCTGCACATGGCGATTTCTTTAGTTGATCGCTGTTTTAATCTAGGTGTGCGATGTGAATCTTGTATAGCCAGATGTAATGTGCCTACCTATAGCTTTGTAGATCTCACATATAAAGATGCAGGAGGCTTATACGCGTTCAAATCTGTATTTCTTTTTTTCTTTCTAAAGGCACGCATTATAAATACATTCGGGGTGAACACGTCGTCCTATTTTTATGAAACTACACCGACCGGTTGCATCCCTGTAGTGGCCCTGCATAAGATGCAAGGATCCTTATAGTTAAAACTTAATATTTTGCATTCTTTCGCTCTGGTTATTTTAAATGTACAATATATTTATAAAAAGTGAAAATAAATGATTAGGCCCGATTTTTCAGAGTGAGTTAAAATTCCTGTTAAAGTTAACTAGAGTTTAACCCTGCCAGTTCGGCCGCTAAAGTGGAGTGGTGCAGCATATTTTTATGTTATCGTACAAAGTGGCCAGGTCAAAATCCAGTCAACTTAAACAGGAATTTAAACTCACCGGGAAAAATCGGGATGTACAAAGGTTTTCTCAGAAAGCACTGCTACTAGTTGCCTTTTAAAGGTCATTTCATGCAAACATTCTGATTTCGTATCCAAAAAATTACTCCGCCAGGGAGATAAAAGGTTCAAATATCACCAAGCGCAATTGCACTGCGATTGAATAAAAAAAAAAATACAAGGCGCAATATACTTACAAGTAGATTGACACCGAGCTTCTCCCATTTCCGTCGTGCTATTTTTCCTACAAATTGCATCAATATCCTTTAACGGGAGTCCAAGCAAACTTGCAGTTGCAATAGGATTGGATGATAGAGGCATTCGTTCGTCATTACAATTGTGAAGATGCTTGGTCTCATGTGGAGACATGTTACATGCGAGACATAAATTGGGTATGTCGGGGTTGATTCTGGATAAGTAAGAGTGACGCGCTTCTTCCTGGGGAGATAGCTTTCCTCAGCTATGATTTTCATTTGGCATTTAGAACGGGGTTCACCAGGCAATTATCGGCATAAACCTGTGGCGACTGTGGTATCATGGTACTCGTGGTTGTTTTCGAATTTGGGTATTAGATAAAAAAAAAATGATTTACATTTTTTCGTTCTTCATAGAAAAATCTGCACCAGAACCAGAATTTATATGTGATATTTTTGAGCTTGGTAGTGCCACTTGAAAGACTGAGACTAGAAAAAATCGTTTATTTCACATATAAATTATCTACAATTATTAATGATGGTGTGGTGGTAGCGTGTTCCTCCTACCACACCGAAGATTCTGTGTTCACGCCCCGGGCAAAGCAACATAAAAAATTTTAGAAACAAGTTTTTTCTATTAGAAGCAAATTTTTCGAAGCGGGGTCGCCCCTCTACAGTGTTTGGCAAGCACTCCGAGTGTACTTCTGCCATGAAAAGCTTTCAGTGAAAACTCATCAACCCTGCAGATGGTGTTCTGAGTCGGCATAAAACAAGTATGTCCCGTCTCGCCAATTTGTAGGAAAATTTAAAACAAAGGAGCACGACGCAAATGGGAATTAAAGCACTGCAGACATTTGAGTTAATAATTTTGCTTTTAGGATTTATATTTACATTTCTTTGATATAACCTCAATTTGCAAAAGATGAGGTTATTTGTATGTACTTAGTAGAGATATACGCCGCCGATTAGGGTCGTTTTTCGCACGCCGCCGCCGAATGTCAAAAATATCGGCGCGCCGGCGGCGGCGTCCGGCGCGGTACTATATTTTCTACTCGTTTAAGACTGTTTAGGCCATTTATTGTAAGTCGAAAATTGGTCGGATATGGTCGAAAGTGGTATCAACGGATGCGCATCACTGTCAGTTATTGCGAAATTTATTTCTTTCTAACAGTTCAAAAGTTATTTAAAAAAACAATTCACCAAGTTATTACAACAAAACACTAAAAGAAACGTTATATAATAAATTTATATAATCACTTTGCATATTTTTTCCAAAAAAAAAAAAATTACCCAAGGCGTTTCAAATTGTTTTCAAGTTGTTAACAAAAGCAAAAAAAGTGCCGATTTTTTTTAAAAATTTTATATTGCGATTGGCTGAAAAAATAAGCGAAATCAGTGATGCAAAATCCTTTAGTAGGTTCTAGAGGCATAAACACTCCTTTGAAATGTTATACTTAAGTTGAGAATATATGTACGTATGAGAAGGGTTTGAAAAATCACTTGGGCTTACATTCAAACATCTGTTGTTTATTTGCGAAACTATACAATAGCGTCTAAAATGTTAATTTTAATTTTAACTCTTCATCCTTCAACACCCAAGTCTCCCGGTTTGACATAAAGTTGGCGGCCCTATTCAAAACTATTCCCTTGGAGTTATTTACATTGATTATAGTTTATCAACCAAGTTTAAATATCATCTACACGTTACGGCTCCTTTTACAAATGTGAATACGTAGGCACATATATGTATTTACCAGGCGAGGCTTTGTCCTTCGCAAGAACACTCAAAGCGGTGAAGCAAAAGCTTTCCCAAGACAGTGGAAAAGATGACCGTGTGTGCTACTACCCTAACGAAGTGGACAGTCGAACTAGTCTGAAAACTGAAGCTACGCGGTCATCCATAATCAGCTCTTATATCATTAGGCCGGAAAACAGCAGTAAACATCATTCAACTTAAACTCGGTCGACTTTCATTCTAAAATATCGTTTTGATTTAACGAAGACTATTGAAATCAATGTTGTGAACACAAACGTCTGCAAACTTTTGTCTACATTTTAAAAATTTTATCCAGGGTCCTTGTAAAATTTTAATTATGTAGATGCGCCTAGGATTATACGATTTTCACCCATTACGCAAAGACATCCACTTATACTGCTTATGATTTCGAGGGCGGCATCCATGGCCGAATAGTCACTCCCTAACGTTTCAAGGTGTTTCTCTGGTGTAGCTCGGCAGCATAGCGCGACAAAAGCATTCGTTGGAAAGTCTTCGGAGCTACACCTAGAGCTTCTAGGAAGTTCGAAGTCGCAGTCCTATAGCTTCTGTGCTGGCATATGGTGTGAGGATCAGAAGGCCTGGTAGCGATTGGTGGTCGGGATTGCTACTGTTCGCACATCGGGAATTGTAGCTCTTAAAAACAGCCGAAAAATCTGGAGGCGCCCTGTGCCACGAGTTTCATGAGTATTAATAGACCATTAATAGCAACCGTAAGTCAACTTTGTGCGTGGCCGCCAAGGAGCCACAAATGATTTAAAGAATTTGTGTTCGCGACGATTATTAGGAGTTAACCCTAGGTGAAACTACGCTTTGCACGGGATATGCAGACAAAAGTGTGGCTATTTTATGAATCTCTATTTCTTTTCAGCAGACGCAGCAGTACCAATTCCAAAGACCGGGGCTAGGTTCGAAGCCTCTCTGGAGCAAGTGAACGAGGGACAATCCCTCCGCAAGGAGCTACTCCTGAAAATGTTTGAACAGTCTGCGAGATCTTGAGGCAAAACCCTCGGATCTTTCCGAAATGGCCAACACGTTGATTTCCTTAAATACATACAAGCAAACCCTTTCATAAATACTATTTTTTTTAAATCGCAAAATCAAGCTTTTTAAAGTAAGAACACCGGCGTACGCCGGCGCGCCGCACACGCCGCCGCCGCCGGGATATAATAGAGCCTGCGCCGGCGCCGCCGATTAAGTGATCGGCGTAAACCTCTAGGACTTAGGTATAATGTACAAGTAGGGGGGGTAAAAGTTTTAAGCAATATTTATACCATTCATAAAAATGAACTGGTATATTAATTTCGTCACGAAACCCAAAATTGTAAGTCCTTAAAGGAAAATAGATAGACCAACCATTAAGTATACCGAAATAATCGGGAGAAAGAGCTGAGTTGATTTAGCCATGTCTGTCCGTCTGTCTGTTTGTATGCAAACTAGTCCCTCAACAATTATTCAGATATCTTGATAAAATTTGGTGAGCGCGTGTATTTGGGTGTCCGATTAGACGTTTGTCGGAACCGGCCGGATCGGACCACTATAGCATATATCCTCCATACAGCCGATTTTTCAGAAAACCATATACCCACCATATACTTTCATACTTTCGTATATTGCACATATTGTTGTCTGAAAAAATTGATGAGATCGGTCGTATATATAGTATATATCCCCCACAACCGATTGTTCAGATAAGACACTTTTCGTAATTACTGCCATATTTTAAGGGCTAGAAGCTTCAAATTTCACCGAATGCTTACGTATATAGCATATATTGTTGTCTGAAAAAATCATAGAGGGTGGTATATATATTATATACCCCATATAAACTGTCATTTTTGCCCCTTTTCTACGGCGAGAAGCTTCAAAATTCATAAAATTTCATCAAATAGTTACGTTTACGTCATATATTTTTGGTTCGTAGTCATAGGTTTTACATGCAGACCACAAAAAACGTGAAGCTTTGCATCCTCACACAAAGTACCTACCTATTTTTTATTTTATATTTATCTTAAAAATCGTTTAGGTATGTACATCTGTTCACTATATATTTCTTATCTTATACATCCGATTATTTGGAGATTACGAACGGGATAAGATTATTGTTCAGCCCCATTCATGAAAGGTATGAAGTCTTCGGCACAGCCGAAGACAGTCCCGTCCTTACTTGTTTTAATGAAGCAAAACAATTAATCTAAAAACCCAAACTGAATTTATCTAAATTTCCTTATGCACGTATGTGGGATGCTCAGTTCGTTTAAATGCCTAAGGTTTTCTTGCTTTTTATCATTTATCAAGAGCAGATCTCACAGGTACACACCAGATGATATGCCAACAGCCCTCAAATTGGCTTAAACTGGTACAAATCGGTTATCGAACGCGATACAAACAATTTAATGCGACACAAATTGAAATACTCGCGATTTCTTCAATGGGAGAGGGGCGGTTTTATATGTTCACAGCAAATAGTCAGTGCATCCGCACTAAATGTGCTCGTCAGTTATGATAACATATAGTACAACCATTTCAATTAATGTGCGAAGAAACTCACATTGAGACGTGTTTTTAAAAGCTTTTGAAATGCTTTGACCTCAACCGATGACGTGCCACAGGCTAACAGCAGTAACAACTGCCGTTAGATAGAATTCAAATTTACACTAAATAATAATAACAAATTGTATGAACTCCTCCCCCGCCGTATTTGGTACAAAGCAGGTATTGCAGGCGTAAAATTCTCTTCTGGTGTTACATAGGAATTTTCAGATTTGAAGCTTAGTTAAATTAGGAAACGCACATTTTGCAAACAAATTCATTAGGATCTTTTGCGTTCAAATATTTTTATGGATGGTTGTAGGTGGCCTGACAATTTTGAAAGTGAACTGCGAATGAGAGGTGCAGTGTGGACAACATATTGTAACGAATTTGCTGCAAATCCTCTATTTGCCCTTTTGCTAAGTTCGTATCACTAAACTGTTGAATAAATAACTCCAATATTGAATAATTAAAAATGGCCTTTATTAAAGTACTTCACAATAACACTTATACTTTGCAACGAATAGCTTGCTTAATAATCAAACTGATTGATAGCTCAAATGAAACTCTACTATTCAAAATAATACTGCTATAGCTCGCTAGATAGCGCTTAATCGAAACTGCTTGACAATTCAAATCAAACTGAATTCATTCTTACTCGCCTGCCCCGCTTTTATAGTTTACGCTGCATACTTCTAGGCTCTTCGATTTCCAGAACTTACTAGTTAGTTTCGCTACAAAATCGCCAGCCACAACTACGTGCACAAATTATTGCTCTCTCTTGTGACAACTCAGATAAGATATATGCATGTGTCTGTGCATTGCCGCTCCGCTGCTCGTATATGTACATATGTGTAGACACAATCATTTATTCGTTTTATTTATTCGTAGATACATAATGATTGAATTATTGATGTGAATGTTTGTAGTTTACAGTCTCTCGCGCATACATAGGCGCATAAGTAAATGCATCTGTGTGTGACATCTTTCGGCTGCCTGATATATGTGTATACATGATTTGATTATTGACATAAATACTGCTTATCATGGCTTTAGCATCGCCTTAGTGATGGTATAACTTAGCGATGCTAATATCCGTGACACTGCCCTCCACCTAAGTCTGATCGTCCCGGTCAGACAAATCTCTCGATCTAAACGCTGCCAGCCTTTCTAAATGAACCACTTTCATTTTGGTTCGTGGTTTGCCAATGGTTTGTATACGGTACACTACATCGTTGATCCGTTTTACAACTTTGTATGGGCCTTCCCAATTACACTGCAATTTCGGGGACAAACCTTTTTTACGTTGCGGGTTGTATAACAGCACCAAATCTCCTTCCTGTAAATCTTCTGAATTAATTTCTTTATCATATCTGGCTTTCATCTTGTCACTCATAATCTTTGTTCGTTGCCTTATCAGATCATGTATTTCTCTTAGCTCTTCTTCCAAATCACTAGTGGATTTCCTGACATTTCTCTCCGCATTGGCAACTATCCCAAACTTCAAATCAGCTGGCAGTCTAAGGTCATTACCAAAAATTACTTTTGCCGGGGTTTGGCCCGTTGTCTCATGCACTGCCGATCGGTAAGCCATCAAGAATAATGGTATGCGGGTATCCCATTCTTTATGGTACTTGTCTACTACTTTCCTTAAGTGCTCCTCCAATGTTCTATTGAATCGTTCTCCCATACCATCGGATTGAGGATGCAATGCAGTTGTCCGTGTTTTTCGAATGCTCAATGACTTACACATTTCCTGGAACACAGCTGATTCGAAATTCCTGCCTTGGTCAGAATGTAATTCCATTGGTACACCATACCTTGCAACCCAATTGTTTATAAACACTTCTGCTACCGTTTCCGCTTCTTGATTTGGGATTGGGTATACCTCTGGCCATTTGCTGAAATAATCCATAACTACCAGTACATATTTGTTTCCGCCGTTGCTAGTAGGAAATGGACCGGCGACATCCATAGCGATCTTTTCAAATGGCGCACCTGAGTTATATTGCTTCATCTGGCCATGACTTCGTGTTCTGGGC
Source organism: Eurosta solidaginis (assembly GCF_040869045.1). Classification (NCBI taxonomy): domain Eukaryota; kingdom Metazoa; phylum Arthropoda; class Insecta; order Diptera; family Tephritidae; genus Eurosta; species Eurosta solidaginis. The sequence goes on along the minus strand of NC_090321.1, from coordinate 285,391,187 downwards.
CCTTTCGCTCTGCTGCAAACCTCGCAGTTCGCAATCCACTCAGTGACCGACTGACGGCAACCAACCCAATAGAATCTCTGTTTAATCTTCTCGAGCGTCTTCGTGATTCCAAGATGACCTACGCTTGGACCATTATGCAGCTCGCTCAGCACGTCAGGAATCCTCTTTCTGGGAAAAACTATCAGTTTATTCTTGTATTTACCATCCTCACTCTCCCATACTCGATGAAGGCAACCTGATATCAATTCTAAACTGTTCCACTGTGCCCAATATGACTTCGCAATGGCACTCTCTGCTGACATCTCTTCTCTGTTTGGTCTTTCATTTCGTTCGAGTCCTTGCATAACACGTGACAGATCTGTATCTTCTAGCTGGCACTTTCTTAGCTGTTCCTTGTTCCATTCATCTGTACATGTTATAGTCATTAGCCTGACATCTATAATGTCTTCTTTAGCCTCGGCTTTTGAACAGTGCTTGCATTCCAAACTACATGGTCTTCGTGACATTGCATCAGCATTTCCATGGGTACTACCTTTTCGATGCTCAATGGAAAAGTCATAGCCTTGGAGTCGCTCGATCCACCGTGCCAATTGTCCTTCCGGATTACGGAACTGCAGAAGCCATTTTAAAGCTGCGTGATCTGTCCTGACACGGAATCGCTGGCCGTAGAGGTATTTGTGAAAATGTTAAATGCACTCTACCAATGCCAACAGCTCTCTCCGCGTAACGCAGTAGTTCCTCTCTGGTTTTCCAATCGAACGGCAGTAATATGCAACTACCTTCTCCTGTCCATCGACCAGTTGTGATAAAACGCCTCCTATAGCATATCCGCTCGCATCTGTATCTAGAATAAATGTTGCTCCTGGAATCGGATATGCCAACATTGGGGCAGTGCACAAACGCTCTTTCAATGTTTGGAAAGCTACTTCTTGCTCCTTCTTCCACTCAAAAGCTTTATTTTTTCTTGTTAGCTCGTGGAGACTATGGGCTACGCTGGCAAAATTTGGTACAAATCGGCGGTAATATGTGCACAGCCCAAGGAAACTTCTCAATTCATGCAGATTCTGTGGTCTTGGCCAATCCTTTACTGCCTCTATCTTTTCATTCGCTGTACGGATACCTTCTGTCGTTACCTTGTGACCCAAATAATTTACTTCCATTTTAAACAGCGCACACTTTTTGGGACTTAACTTCAGACCAGCGCCAGCTATTCTCTGGAAAACTTCATCTAAGTTTTTAAGATGTTCATCAAAGTTCTTGCCCAATACGATGATGTTGTCCAGGTACACCAAGCATGTTTTCCAATGTAGTCCTTTCAATACCTGGTCCATGCGTCTCTCAAAAGTAGCTGGTGCATTACAAAGTCCAAAAGGCATCACTGTAAATTGCCAAAGACCATCACCCACACTGAAGGCTGTTTTCTCTTTATCTTCCTCCTTCACTTCAACTTGCCAGTAGCCGCTTTTCAAATCCAGCGTGGAAAACCATTTCGTACCAGATAGCGAGTCCCGAGTGTCGTCAATTCTTGGCAATGGGTAGCTATCCTTTTTCGTTACGTCATTCAACTTCCGGTAGTCCACGCAAAACCTCATTTTTCCATCCTTCTTCTTTACAAGTACTACCGGTGAGCTCCATGGACTAGCTGATGGTTCGATGACGCCGCTGTCGCTCATTTCTTGTATGATTTGATTTACAACTTCCCGCTTCGCCAGTGGAACACTACGTGGAGCTTGACGGATCGGCCTCGCATCTCCAGTGTCAATTTGATGTTTCACAACATTGGTGCGGCCTGGTTTGGAACTATCCTGGTCAAATATGTTCGCGTACTTTAGGAGCAGTTGTTTTGCCTTACTCTGATATGCTTCCTCTAGCCCCTGTGTCCATGCCGTGATGTCATTTGAAATATCATTATTACTAGCTGAAACGTGTTCCTGGAGCTGCTCACAGTTAATAACTACTTCAGCCTCTTGGCATCTTCCCAAAATAGCTCCTTTAGTCAGTTTGAGTGGTGACTTGAACTCATTGAGTACTCTTACCGGAATACGTCCATCTTGTTTTGTCATAGCCAGGGTTTTTCCTACAAGTATGTTCAGTGCTGATTTGTTTGCTGCTTCGACAACCCACAATTTGTTTGTCCCACAATCTCCATCAACCTTTGCCCAGACGACTGCTTCTGATTTTGGTGGTATTTGCTGACTATCTCCACCAGCACTCGTTTACTGCTGTAGCCTCTCCCGTAGCCGAAATTAAGTGGCACATCCATGTTCTTAAATCGCATCGTCTTGCTTTGCATGTCGATCTTTATACCCTGGTCGATTAAGAAGTCCACTCCAATTATGATTTCATCAACAATCTCTGCCACTATAAAATTGTGTACTGCCGTGACGTTCCCAATTGCGACTTCACATGATACTTCTCCTAGAACCGTGCTGTCTTCTCCAGTGGCTGTACGCAATCTTGCTCCATGCAATGGTCTTATCTTCTTGTTGACTAAATCCGCTCGAATGATGGAATGAGATGCACCCGTATCTACAGTCAGTAAACGTTCCTTTCCATCCACCTGTCCTCCGACAGTAAGATTGTTTGACCTTCTTCCAATTTGTGAGATACAGATTATGGGGCATTCAATTGAGGGAGCCAGCTGTCGCTCCTTGCGGCTGACTCGCTTTAGTTTAACGATTGAGTGGACTTGGAGATTTGCTCATCTCCTTCAGCTCTGCGTTTACGGCCACCCACATTGTTGGAGCTATTGGAACCGGTGCTGCAATGTCGTGCAATATGACCTGGGTTGCCGCACTTGAAACATTTAATCACTCCGGCATTTTTCTGTTGTGATCACTTCAGTGCTTCCAAAATTGTGTCTACCCAATCTGGTCTTTCCACTTCCACACGATCAGGTTTGTATGCTGGTTTACTCAATAGTGAGGCCGTTTCCTGAGTCAATGCATGTGATACCGTTTCAGCAAATGTCAGTTTTGGGTTTGCGTATGTAGCTCGCTTCGTTTCCACGTCTCGTATGCCATTTATAAAACTCTGGATTTTTACCCTCTCGGTGTATTCCACGGATGCGTCCGCATTTGAGAGATGAGCCAACCTTTCAACATCTGAAGCAAACTCCTGCAATGTCTCATTTGCTTTTTGGTAGCGGTTTTGCAACTCAATTTGGAATATCTGTTTTCTATGCTCGCTTCCATAACGTCGTTCAACAGCAGCCATCAATGCTTCATAATTGTTCCGCTCTCCTTCGGGAATCGTCTGTAGGATTTCGGCTGCTGGCCCTTTCAATGCCACGAACAGAGCTGCAACTTTATCTTCAGCATTCCAGTTGTTCGCTGCCGACGTCTTCTCAAATTGGAGCTTAAATACCTGGAATGGAAAAGAACCATCAAACGTTGGGGATTTTACCTTCAGAGAAGACGTTGAAGTGATTGGACGGTTCAATTGTAACTCCTGAATCCGATCTTTCAAAGCATCCATCTCGGCCTCCACTTTATCTTGTCGTTCACTAACAGCCTCCAGCTGCGATGAGAATTTTGTTTCCTGTGCCTCCAGCTTTGTTGAGATACGCTCTTCTTGTGCTTCGAGCTGTAATGTTATGCGTGCCTCTTGTTCTTTTAATTGTTCTGCAATTTGTGACGCCATGTGTGTTTTCTGTTCTTCCAATTGTGTTTCCATCTTGGATGTTATACGGTTCTCCTGGGATTCCAATTGTGATGCCATATATGTTTTCTGTTCTTCCAGTTGAGTTTCCATCTTGGATGTCATATATGTCTTCTGTTCTTCCATCTTTGATGTTAAGCGTGTCTCCTGCGATTTCAGCTGAGATGCCACTGTCGATGTTTGAGCAGTTATTGCAGCCAATATCATGTTCAAGTCTGTGCTGGTAACTGTCTGCGATGTTTCATTTTTCTCTTCAATTTTTGTTGTCTCCTCGCCATCAAGATGAAAGACATACTCTTCCACGTTAATTCCCTCTAATTCCATTGCCTCTCGTAGCCGTGCCTGAAGTTCGAGTTTAACGCCGCTTGTATTCAATCCACGGCTCTCCAACTCCTTCTTTAGTTGCTGAATCTTCAATTCACTGAACTTTGCCATGTCCAAGTTGTATTCCCAATCTTCGGAATTTATTCAACAACTCCTCTTCTGACACCAATTGTAACGAATTTGCTGCAAATCCTCTTATTTGCCCTTTTGCTAAGTTCGTATCACTAAACTGTTGAATAAATAACTCCAATATTGAATAATTAAAAATGGCCTTTATTAAAGTACTTCACAATAACACTTATACTTTGCAACGAATAGCTTGCTTAATAACCAAACTGATTGATAGCTCAAATGAAACTCTACTATTCAAAATAATACTGCTATAGCTCGCTAGATAGCGCTTAATCGAAACTGCTTGACAATTCAAATCAAACTGAATTCCTTCTTACTCGCCTGCCCCGCTTTTATAGTTTACGCTGCATACTTCTAGGCTCTTCGATTTCCAGAACTTACTAGTTAGTTTCGCTACAAAATCGCCAGCCACAACTACGTGCACAAATTATTGCTCTCTATTATGACAACTCAGATAAGATATATGCATGTGTCTGTGCATTGCCGCTCCGCTGCTCGTATACGTACATATGTGTAGACGCAATCATTTATTCGTTTTATTTATTCGTAGATACATAATGATTGAATTATTGATGTGAATGTTTGTAGTTTACAGTCTCTCGCGCATACATAGGCGCATAAGTAAATGCATCTATGTGTGAAATCTTTCGGCTGCCTTATATACCTATGTGTATACATGATTTGATTATTGACGTAAATACTGCTTATCGTGGCCTTAGCATCGCCTTAGTGACTTAGCGATGCTAGTATCCGTGACAATATTATGGTCTATCATGTCAGGTCAAATATAATATTTTTATTATTGATAATATCAATGACAAAAACAATTGTATAAAGCAATATGAGCAGGTATCTCTAATTAAATACACATAATATTCTGATTTCACTTCTCCAGTTTTCAATCAATGTAAATTTCCATCAATCTCAAATTGTATTAAATTTAAGTATTTTTTTTACTTGCCGATCCAACAGATAAATTTGTACACAAGAATGAATATGAAATTGAATATTTTTAAATGCATAATAACCATTATTGTCTATAATGTGTCCAATGGTTTTTAGCATTAAGGTGGTTCAAAATAAATATAAGTATTTTACATTTTATAGTTGAATTGCACGAGAAATATTGTGGAATACGTTCAGCCTTTATCTCTCTTATGAAGGGGTCTTCATTGGTCCTTCTTTTTACCGTAAATAAAATGATGTCTTGCTCGCCAGTGAAGGGATAAAGTGTTAGGAGTGCTCTCGCGCGCAATCATTGTATAAAGAATGCTTAAAGACAGGTAGAATAAAAAAGGAATTTACGCCTTCAAATATGCAACATATTTTTAAGCTTTGTCGTTTCATACTTTATTACTGATTAGAATAAGCACTAAATTTACATAACAGCACTTTTCACTTGAACAGAAAAGGCAAATTAAAGAAAGCATAAAAATTATGGAATTTTTCTAGGCGGCACGTTCCCTTTTTTATTCCCTCCGACCCTCTAGATAACTTAAAATTTTGGTTGAGCTCAAGGCCGGGCTTTCTTAAATAAAACACTTGGATGTGTATTTTATTTTGGTTTTATTTTTCAATATTTCGACCAGAAAAAAGCCTTACGTGGGAGAGGTAACGAGTTATAATATTCTACGGTATTCCTCCTGCAATTTTACATATACACCACAACTGCGTATTTCAACCGGATATTCATTTCAGGTTCAAATTAGCTTGGAAAATTTGAAATTACCGTAGCAATGAAATTGGACAAAAGATGCTAAACTATTTCGTGGTTTTACTACATGATTCTGGATTTTTCATTCTGAGGAACTGTCAAAGGTGCTGTTGCACAGTATAATTGGTAAAAAAGAACGCTCTTATATAAATTTTCGTTAAATGGGTTATCCAATGAAAAAGTCAAATCTTTTCTATTATATTCCTTAGAAAGGGATTATTTAGAGAGTAAATACTCACTTATCAATATCTAACTCACTATGGGTAACAAATATTTATAATCAATCCGAGAAGGAAAAAAACGAAAATAACGCAAAGAAAATCAAGAAAAAGATGATGTTTTAAGAACAGCTATTTTTTATTTCCACTGTTGTTTTGGTTGCCGAAAAAATCTATAGAAAACCAAACCTTTTTATGGTTAAAAAAGAAATAGCTAACGGCTCTAAAGTTTACGAGGGGTGTTCAAAATGTATCGCGAACAAGCTCGGCCATTTTGAATGTTCACTTAATTGGACACCTGCTTTGCTTGCACATGTTTTGGCTCGTCTTCGATTTTTACCTATTAAAAAAATTGATCAAAGAACCTGTAACAAATTTTGTGTGAAAAACGAAATTAAGTGCGCGGGTGCATTCCGAACGTTGACTGTGGCATACGGAGAAGCTGCCTTGGAGCGAAGCAACGTTTATCGGTGGTCCAAAGGTTCTCAGAAGGCCGAGAAGATGTGAATGACAAAGAGCGTGCCGGACGCCCGAGCACTTTAACAACAGACAAAAAAATTGATGAAGTGAAGAAAATGGTATTGGCCAATCGTCGAATCACCGTTAGAGAAGTTGCTGAGGACCTAGACTAATCGATTGGCTCGTGCCATTAGATTTTTACCAATGATTTGAGACGGGTCGCCGCGAAATTCGTACCGAAATTTCTCAATTTCGACACGACGTTTTGGCCAAAAACAACACACTAAGATGCCGCAGCCACCGCATTCCCCAGATCTGGCCCCCTGTGACTTTTTCTTGTTCCCCAAACTGATAAAAAATGATTTTTTGAAGTGCTTCGAAGATTGGGAAAACCGCTGGCACAAGCGTATAATATCTCATGGGGATTACTTTGAAGGGGACAAAATAGATATTCATAAATAAATAAATAATTTTTGTTATTATAAGTTTTAAGCGAATATTTAAATAATTTTCTTGCCAGCTTGAGGTCCAATTTTGTAAATAAAACTTTCAAAAATTGTTGAGTTTTTTCAAAATATTTCGGTTACCTACTGTAACCGTCTTCAGGATTAAATTATTTTACGCGTCACTGCTAACGCAAGCAAATTATTTATTAAATAATTAAAAAAAAAAAAAAAACACAAAATCCGCGTTACTTTTTGAACACAACTCGTAAACTAACCGTAATGTACATATTCATATTTGTATAATAAAGCATTTGAATACGGATTCATAATTAGATAAGTTACAAAGCATGTAAAAGCAATGCAATATTTGTAAACCGATCCAACTTCAACGGTTCTCACCGATATCAATTGTGTATTGTGTTTACAAATAGTTTCCAAAACAACAATGCATTCGTGAGTAAACATTGTTTTAAATTGCATTATTTCTTTTACTGGACAAGTTTTATTGATAAATTGTTTGGAGTTCAAATTCGTCATCATGATTAATTGGCGTTTAACCGCCTGTGCGATTTTGAACGTTTCGTAACAAGTTATGCAACTTTCCTTGTTGATGTTGGTCCCAGAACGAAGTCCTTCTTAGTCTCGAATTTATATTCGTCAATCGTGGCGTGGCTGCCAAGGCGCGAATGTGCCGATTGTCTCTTGGATATGACAGCAAGTACTTTTTCTTGTCCTAATTTACCGCAAGACCATCTTTTTTGCCGCATTATCCAAACCAGCGACCTTGGAGTTTAAATTTAAATATCGCTTCCGACTATTTTGATTTCAGAAATCTTTACGGACATAAAACGAGTTCCTAAAGCTGACGTTTCCTGTTTCCAGAATACTTAATCGATCGTTTTATTATTAAAATAGTTTTTTAGTAATTAATTTTTGAGTTTTATTTTCCCCAAGGAAAATAATAAGTATTTTTCGAATTTTTTGCTTACCTGGCTAAGACTCCAGCTATAAGGATTGATACAGCTGCCAGATCTAGAAGCAGCAAGTGGCATATGTCCTAGAAGGCTTCTAGTATTTGCAAAAAGGACGGAGTTATTATATAACATAGTTCCTGGTTGTTGATAGTTTATTTTCAGGATGGTCGTTAAACAAACTTGTGGTAACACTACGGCCTCATTCAGTCTATGTGAGGTCTTGACAGGCCGGCCAGTTCAACCTTTGTTTCTATCCAGAAGAAAACAATCGAAAAATTATTATTACTTTCCGAGCAAAATAAAAAAACCTCCAAAATATAAAAATTTGTGATTTTAATTTTAAAATATTTTTGTCCGGTCAAATCAAAACTTTTGCCGTATAAGCAATGTGTGATATTTAAGTATTCTAGCAAATATGCGAAAATGTGAATAAAACAAATTAGAAAATTTTAATTAAACTGTAAATAACACAAATAAAGAAATCGCACAACACTTAAAACGTTTAATAAAATCGTTCTAGACAATTCAGTTATGCGTCACGTAGAGCACCAACAAGAACATCAGCAACAACAAATTTTAGCAAAAAAGTTTGTTGTAATAAAACAACAAAAATCACTCTCACGAGTGTTAACTGCCTGCTACCAGATCTTCCTTAATGACAAAAGCCAACTCAAAAGAGTTCTGATACAAGATTCATGAGAAGAGAGCTTCTAGAATTCGTTTCAATTAAAATCTTAAGCGTATTTGTTTCAAGAGCAATGACAAATATAAGAAAGAATGGATTCTTCAAAGCTGGGGCACCGGTTGGGGAATTTGTTGTTTTTGAATGATGCTCTTTAAAACACAATTTTTTATGCTCGCATGAGCGACTTGTACGCATGTTTATTGAGCATTAATTCAATGAACTAATTCACCACACTGCACTAGCAAAGACACTTGTGGATATGTAATTTGGTGGGGGGGCGAAAGCTAGCAGCAAATTGGTTGAGAGTACATATTATATTTTGAGAAAGTAACATTCGAGGAATTGATATTAAACTCACTTTATTTTCTCACTATATACACTCATGGACAAAATAATAGGTGTACATAGCTTTGGTTCTCTATCATTACAAGATTTTGCAAATGAAACAAATTTTATGTGGCAACACAGTTACTTATACTAATTATATGAAAAAAATTACAATTCATCCATTCACAAGAAAACTGTATCATAATAAAACAATTTCGTTGGTCAAAATAATAGGTGTATGAAACTGTTCTAAGAAATTAAAGAACACCTTTGAATTATAATTCCTTACTCCACTGTTTTCTTAGTGACCAATATCTCCTCCATGTTTAATATAACTTTGCCTATTCTATTGAGCATGGCTTAAAATAATTTTTGGCATGTTTCCAATGGAGTGCTATCCCATCCGGATCCTTCTGCCAAAATAACCTGCTTTTTGTGAAATGAAAAGGACGCCAATCTACTCCTAAGGTCGAGATACTGTTGATTAAGAAAACAGTGGAGCAAGGAATTATAATTCAATGGTGCTCTTTAATTTCTTAGAAAAGTTTAGTACCTACACCTTTTATTTTGACCAACAAAATTTTTTTTATTATGATACAGTTTCTCTTGTAAATGGATGAATTGTAATAATTTTTATATAATAAGTATAAGTAACTAAAGTTATTAATATTACTACACACAATTTGTTTTCATTTGCAAAATCCTGTAATGATAGAGAACCAAAGTTGTGTACACCTATTATTTTGTCCATGAGTGTATATGTACATATGTATATTGGGGTAGGTAAATGTATGGGAAATTTTTTTGCGAGTCAACTGCCACTTTAACATTATAATAACCTACAAAGTTGTAATTACTCTCATCTGAACTTTTCCAGTCGTTGGTAGTTCTGAAATGGTTATTGCCGAATGCCGGTGAGGGTTGTATAACAGCATCAAATCTCTCTCCAAGAAACTTTCCGATTTTTTGTTCTTGTCGTACCTGTGTTTCACCTTACTACTAATTATCCTGGGTCGTTCCCTGTTCTTCGAAATATGTAGTTCATTGGCCAAACAACAGAGTATGAGAGAAGGAACCAGCGGGTTTGGGGATCAGAATATACCCGCGGTAGGTATGTCTGTCGTAAGAGACGACTAAAATACCAGATTCAAGGGGCTGTGTAGCGCAACCCTTTCAGGTTGCCTGCGCTTCTCCAAACCCAATTGTCAACCTCACCTATCCGCGGCGAATCCTGTCACTAACAGACGAGCCTCTGGCGAGCCCAAGCTCCTCATGGAACTTAGAGGTGGGGAGGGAGGGATGGCCTGAAGGTTTAATTTGGCCATATAAATCGTCCCCGAGATGGTCGGGCTAGCACCTTAATGGTGCTGTGTTACCGGAGCTTACCTGATTTGTATCCGGCAAAGGACCATCACATCGATAACACTCCCCAAAGCCCTCGGGGAGAAACCTTATCGCTACAACAACAACAACGTCGTTCTAGATGGTGAAACAAATTGGACGTATTACCACTAGTTTTATAAAATTTTTTTGCAATAGTGGTATATTGCAAAAGTATTACTGATTTTGTCAAAATGGATCCAAATGCTTGACTTTATACTTCGTAGCTTTTTGGCAACACAATTTTCGCCTTCCAACTCAATGATGTCTTCTGGTGCGTGTATATCTACATATACGAATACATGTATATACATATGTGTATATAATATGAAAAAAATAACGTACCTTCCATATTGAACTTTTGTAAGAATTTTTCAATATTCAGAGCCACCAACTTGTTAGGTATTCATCTAAAATAAACACAAAAACTGACATAATGTATGTAATGTTATTTATTCATGTTTTATTTGTCTTACCAAAGTTTTAGACGCTGGTAATTCTGCCGCTAGAAAAAGGAATAAAAATTGGGAATACAGTATTCGATATTTAGAAAAAAAAAACATCGATAATTCGCACCATGAACCTAGTACTCGTTGTATTGATATTTACATATATCGATACTTTTGCAGCTCTAGCTTCAGCTTGACTGATTGGCCTTGGAAAATCAGTATCGCTTTGACGTTTCACAACAGTAGTGCGCCCTGGCTCGAAACCACACTTGCATTCCTTCTGGGAAATTCTTTCCGTTTTTTCGTGCGCCCATTTGGGCTTGTCAATCCCGGTGTTCTTCCCGCATATACATTCCGTTTTGATTTACATGTTCCATTCGTTCTACCAATCTTTGCCCGGTCTACTGCCTTTGACTTTTGTGGTCTTTGTCGAATCTCCTCCATCAGCACGCGCTTACTGCATTGCTGAACCTCTTCTCAAAACTAAAGTTAAGTGGCACATCCTTGTTCTTATAGCGCATAATCCTTCTTTGCATGTCGATCTTGATGCCATGGTCAACTAAGAAGTTCACTTCCAATATGACTTCATCAACAGTCTCTGCCACAACGAATTTGTATGGAACTGGGACCTTCCCAATTACGACCTCACATGTCACTTCTCCCTGTACTTGGTGTACTCGCCAGTGACCGTACGCAATCTTGCTTCATGTAATAGCTTTACTCTCCTGGTGACCAAATCAGATCAGATTAAGGAATGAGATTCGCCCGTATCTATAGTCAGTAAACGCTCCTTGCCATCCACATATCCTGCTACGGTAAGACTGTTCGATTTCTTTCCGTTTGCGATACAGATCTTTACATCTGGCTCGCTCTTGCTCACCTCCTCCAGCTTTATACTTAAGGCCACCCATGCTGTTTGAACCACTACGGTCAAGACCGCAATGACGTACAATGTGACCTGGCATCCTGCATTCGAAGCATTTGATTACTCTGTCACTCCGCTTTTGCGATCTTTTCAGTGCCTCCAATATTGTGTCCACCCAGTCAGTCCTTTCTACTTCCACGCGGCGTGATTTGAAAGCTGGCTTACACAGAAGCGGTGCTGTTTGGGTTTGCGTATGTCGCTCGCTTCGTTCTGACATCCCAAATTCCATTTGTGAAAGTTTGAATTTTAACTCTCTCAGTGTATTCCACAAGGGCGTTTGCATTTGCAAGGTAAGCCAATCTTTCAATATCTGCCACGAACTCTTGCAATGTTTCACCAGCCTTCTGGTAGCGGTTCAGTAGCTGCATGCTCGGTTTTGCCTTTCTAGAGCGGCCATCAATGCTTCTTAACTGTTCTGCTCGCCCTATGGAATAGTCTGTAAGATTTCAGCTGCAGGGCCTTTCAATGCCACGAACAGAGCGGCAACTTTATCTTCAGAATTCCAGTTGCTCACTGCTGCGGTCTTCTCAAATTGGAGCTTGAATACCTGAAAAGGAGCAGAGCCATCAAGCGTTTGGGATTTCACCTTCAGAGAAGATGTTGAAGTCATTGAACGCTTTAATTGTAACTCCTGATTCCGACCTTTTAAAGCATCAATCTCGGCCTCAATTTTATCTTGTCGATCACTGAACCCTTCATGAAACTTCGTAAGTTTCTCTTCCATACGCGCTTCCAGTTGTGCAGAGATCTGCAATGATACCTGTACTGAAATTTGTGCCGACATTTCCGATATACGTGCCTCTTGTGGTTTAATTTTAGATGCTATTTCCGACGACATATCTGACATATGTACGTGTTTCCTGTGATCCCAGGTAGGTTGACATCTTTGTATTCTGTTCTTCCAGCTCTGTTTCCATCTTGGATGTTATGCGGATTTCTTGCGATTCCAGGTGAGATGCCATATATGACTTTTGTTTTTCCAGCTGTGATGACTTGGGCGATGTTCGGACAAATTTGCCTGCCTCGCTGTTAATCCGATTAGCACCAGTTCGTGGTCTTAAAATCTTTAGTGTAAAACTATCAGTTTACATGACTGTATGCCATTTTCAAGCAGGATTAGATCCATCAGGATGATTACTTGATTTTTACTTACTTCAAACATTCAGATTTAGTTCAAACTTCGTAAACTTATAAAACACAGATGACAATACAATGAAATAAAAGCGAGGTAAAAAGGGACTAGTAGAATAGTACAAGCTGACCAAAATGGAGGAGCTGTAACTTTTCTTATAGCGTGGGTGAATAAGCTGAATCTTTATAAGTACCCCAAGCACTTATAAAAAAGTAAAGTGAATCTGACTAATCTTCTTGGGAAAAAAGTTAAGTTTCTTTCATTTGAAATATACATTTCTATGGTTCTTGGGAATGAAGTCGAATAAATTTACGTTAGGTTTATGTCCGTGTTGGCCGTTGAAAGTGAGATAGTAATTTGCCAGAGACTAATACCTCCTTCCAATTTAAGGAGAAAACAAGAATAACAATAATTTTTGCAATAAATTATGTGGTTATACAATTATTATATCCTCGGTCCATTCATCAGACTTAACACTTTTCTGTTGTCCCGTGGAAAACTTTTGAAGACTACCACGATTCAGTTGTTTGCGTGGAAAACCAACACAGTTCGTTGAGGAAAGCTTAGGTCTACATTTGCAGGGTCGTGCGAATATTTTTTGCAAAATTATGCAACATCTCGGGAACGATAGGTGATTATTTAAGTTTCTTGAGTTGGTAATTTTTTGTTACAATTAAGGAGTTTTTAATCAAACTTACCCAACCAATATTTTAAGTATTTTCAATTATCTTAAATTTGATTTAAAAAACTTTGTAATACAACAATTTCGTGCGAAAAGTGAGTTTTATCACGAATGAAATTAAATATCAACCTTTCATGTATTAGATGTTGATTAAAAAAGATAACAATATGTTTCCATAACTGGGCTTAAAGCTTTCCTTAACGAACTGTGTTAGTCTTACACGCGAGTAACTAAAAAGGCTAGTCTTTCAAGCGAACATGAATCGTGTTATTTTTCCATAAGAATTAGAACAGCGTAAGTCTTCCATGAGACCACCGATATATGTATATAGAGTGATTATATATCTTGTTGTTACATACCATTTGCATTTTACATTTTTCTGTCAAAGCTATAAGAAAAGCGTTTATGCAAAGTTTTATCAGGCACTGTTTTTATGCTTGGCTTTCACTGCGTCAAATTTTACCGCAGATTTGGCCCTTTTATGAAAACGGCTTGTTATATAACGTCAAATGCGTTTGCCGTCCGTTTTGACTACAAAGGACAATTAAATTGACCAACAATTGAAAACGACAACTGCCCAACGGCATGACAAATTTGATACAGAATTTCATTTTGACCTAATGAAAACGACCCTCAGGGTTAAATGAAAGGCGAATTCATTACCAGATGTTGTTATACCAACAGCAGCTTATTGCTTCCTTCTGATTATTTTCCATACAACGCCTTCTACATTGTGTACCATACTAAGCGATAAACATCAAAATTACAAACAGCCTCGCTCACCTGATACGAATCTCAAGTTAGAGTTGCATTTTTAGTATTTAGATTTTAACTAAAGTCAAAAAAGAGAAACTTAACAAAATTTAAAACGCCACACGTGTAATTTGTTTTTCTCATGAAAAATTTTACTTCTAGGACTGTTTTTCACGAATCGATTTTCCGAACGATTTTTCTTCGTTCAATAAAATGCATAAGCGCGAATTTACATAATAGCTTTGGTCGCTTCAAAGCTTAGATAACGGCAAGACGTTTAATCGTTTTTTGTAAAGCGCTGTCAAGGCGTAGGCACGCGACCAAAGCGTTTACGTAAATCCTCCTTTTGTTGCGATGCTTCGCCTGACAATAAAGTTTGCAACAAAAAGTTTGTGGAATGTTAAGGGAAACAAAAAGTTGATATATGAGCTGTGTTTTTCTACATGTATATACATCCACATTTGCGATTAAAAAACCTCTTATCGAAAATTACACATAGTAGTAGTGTATGTAGAAATAGTGGAGACACAAACCTTTGAGGTCGAAGTGTAATACGCATACCGAAACTGAAAGTGGAGGATAGTGGATACACACACTATTTAGTATTCGCAAGTGTAGATAAAGTTATGCACTTAGCAGTCCATATAAAGGTTAAGTGTATATGTACATACCCAGTAAGAATAGTACTGGTTAATTGATTATCTTCAAAACTGACAAAACTGACTATAACCTTGATTAGGAGCCATATAGCAGACTTGGTTAATTTTTTGGGAAGGTCGGGCAAAATATAATCACCTCCGCAAAAGTGATGTTCTCTCATTTCCATTATAAGATATTGCATAGCAGTTTATGTACATATGCGTATCTTTTACAGGTTAAATTGACTTGCAAAAACCACCTTCGTTTTGCCCACTTCACTTTCAGTCAGGATTTGCTAACAGGGTATATACATTTGAAAAAACACAGCTATTATGAAATGTAGATTAACATAAAAGTGGTGAAAATGGCAAGGAGTGTGATTTGTATATTATCGGTCTGCCAAAGCGTCAGATCGAAGCACGGGACCAAAGGGTTTATGTAAATCTGCTTTAAGCCGGAGTCATTGGTGCCGTATGTCGTATCGCTGTATCCGTATCCCTAACGTAATCAGCTGTTTATCGTTACGACGGTAAACCAAAACCCAATTGGTTGGCTACGATACGGTTACGACCTTAGCGGCACCAATAATCGATTGCATTGATTGTCATAAGGTTGGTCGAATCAGCTGTTAAAAGGTTACCGATACGGTTACCGATAAAGCACCAATGTCTCCAGCTTTAACTTATGACGCTGTGAAATTCTCCTGCCATGTTTTTTTTACACGCGTATACGTTTACGTTTGCCCGTAAAAAAAAAGGTTATCCGCGCTTAGATAATGCTTAGGAGACCCATCTAGCGGCAGTGGTTAAATAACTAGCTACAGCAACAGGGTGTACCGAAAAGCGGAGACACAACCCTCTGATGGCCATAGGGGATAACATATAACTGAATCAGTTGCGATGAATTGTGGACACGCATAGAATACATAGAATAAGTGTAGAGGGTGAAACATAGACACATATTTCAGTTACATCTGAGTATAATGCGTATTGAAATTTAGTAGGACAAATTTTATGCGCAGCAATTTCAGAGGTATATTTAAAGTTTGACCCTTAGCAGTCCATATAAAGTTTAAGATTAAACGTCTATAGATGTAAAAAAAAACACAGCTATTAGGGGGACTCATGTAACCGTATAAATGCCTTATAAAGTGTGTAAACGTATAAATTTATCTAGTGCGTAAGCGAACTGTCAAATTTTTTATGAAAAATTATTTACACAATTTGTATAAATTTACGCGCACATTTCATTGTGTAAACGCGGTAAACTCAAAGGAATGCAACCTTGCAGACATTACAGCAGGTATTTTCATCAGAAATCTCCAATATCAGCAAGTAAAGGCGTTGTAGTTTTGATTTTTCACTTAATCTTGGAATTTTTTAATTTGTATAACAATCAAAAAAATTTTGTTTGGCAATAATACAGCTGATAAACAATCAAGTTTATCAAGAGTATTACTAGGTGCGTTCATATAACAGCGTGTGTAAATGGATATAATTTTACACCTTATAAGTTTATTTGCTTTCATGAGTCCCCCTATTAATAAATATTTCAAAAGATTTTCGCCACGACATGAAATTAAAACGTTGTGCAACACATCAACCTGATTGGCCGTTTTCAACAGAAACCACAATGCCAACCCAGATTTTCCCGTTGTGCCAGTTTTACCGAGTGCCTGTCAGAATGAAAACACATTGTCCTTATCGACGAAGGCCTTGTACAACAATATGTCTGTTTATCGAAATCAATGGACATTGTTTTACTTGATATTCTTCTGCACGGCGAATTGATTGAATTCGCTTTGCCATCACCATTGTGGATTAGGTATAGTACACAATGGCCATCACCTTGTATAGATTCGCCTTTGTAAAATGGCACCAGAGAACCTACGCTCTCTGGTTTTACCGACGAATCGCTCCGCTTTAGATACTTTTGCGTATTTATTGAGAGCGCTCGGTGAATTCAACATGTTGATGAAACCCCAACCTAGTACAATAACATTCGTGTATTTATTGCTTTTCACTTTTGAAATTATAGCAAGCTGCATGCAAATGTGTGTGCATGTTTTTTTGTATTTTTATCAACACAGATGAAAGTTGTGAGTATAAATACAAATACACAGTGTGGATGTGTGTAGACATTCTCCTATCGAGCCCTATTGCTACTGCCATGGTAACTACCCATTTTTGCATTATTATTGTTGTTATTTTATTATTGTCAATGCCAACGGCAATAACACAGTCGGCATTCGCGTTAAGACGACCACTGCGGCTTGCTTCCCACCAACACACCAACATCAACAGTGCCGAGTGTTTTGTTATCAAGGTCACCGGTAGATGTCGCCAGCTTCACATAAGTTCCATATGTGTAATGTCGGAATGTAGGTACATATGTTTGAATGCATTTCGGCCTTTTGCTGTTTGTGCATATGTATGCATGTACATATGTATATGTCTGTATCTTTATACAAACCTTTGCTTAGCCTGCTTTAAAACTCCCCCCTCGATTCCTCGTTTGCTGCAAGTTATGGTTTCCATAGTTGTTCTTGCTGGATTTATTTATAGACGACTCCACTATTTTTAGCTCATAGTCGTTTTTCTGCTTAACACGCTCCTCTTTTGTTTTTTAGTTTAGTTCGAGTGTAGTTTAGTTGCTTGACCAGTCTTTTGGTCACTTTGTAGCTGCGCCAATTGGTGGCGTGCCTCTTGTGCCTCTGTCAGCTTTAACGTCTTTTCTGAATTTAATGTTTTCTCAGGTTTTCCCCTTAAATATTTTTTAATAATTTGCCTTGCAAAACTAAAGCTGTACTCACGGTTGCCACTTTGGTCCATTTTGACCAAAAATGGTCCTTTCCAACCCTTTTGGTTCACTTTTTTTGTCAGTTGTCCTTTTTAGCAAAGGCTCACAAATTGGGTATTTTTCTTTCTTCTTCACTGCGGTAAAAGTGCAGAATCCTGCTTCGTCGAGCTTCCTGTTAATTGCAAGACTAGCACATTTGAATTTTCCACGGACCAACATGTTCACGTGGGAACCCCGTGGAGCAACGTACAATTGATTTGAAGCAAATTAATGAACTGTACTAGTTTTCTACGTGAACTACAGAAAAGTGTAGTCTTCCATGGGACCGACGATATAATCTTCCATTTACTTAAATGAATTTCTACCCACGACTGCTAACTATGTGTCGCATAGATTCATTTCAATCATAGCAATTAACTTATTTTTTTATTTTCGTTTAATGGTTGATAAAACGACTTTTCAGAAGGTTGGATATTTCGATCGGCTATCAAACACTCTTCGCAATAGACTTTTGTCACAAGCCGAGTCAAATAAATATTATGCCGATCCTGTACATCAGTGAATAGAGAATTTCTGCCTCTTGGTAGTTTTACAAAGCTTGTCATTGATAGAGCCAATACGTTGGCCGGCGAAAAAATCAATTAAAAATAAAATGTATTGAGACTTTGCTTATAAATATATCGGCGTACCATACAAAAAGTAACACTTTTAAAGTTGTTTGCATAGGATCACTTTGTTAAAATGTTTGAAAATCTTACATATCGTGTTATACGCTGATATAAATATAAAATTTTCTCACATAATTTAAAACAAATCAATGAATTAAAGGAATTTCAGGGCTATTGTGGATTTAAGCTTGGCATTTCTGTTATTCATTGGCTCACGTTCTGACAACTGTTGGAGGCGATTCGTCCATATTTTCTATCATCGTGCCTGTAAGTTGTTGGCTTTATTCGTGCCATAGATAAAGAATTCCAATCAAAAAAGTTCGTCTGCCGTTTTAATATCATTGAACTTAGTGGCGCTCTAAGCCCATTTTTAGTAATATGTATATGCGTTAATAAATATAAAGTACCTGGGCGACCGAGCTTTGCTCGGCAATCTTCAAGTATGCCGCATAACATACTTTGTTCTACATGTCATCATTAATCAAACTCTACTTCTTTTATATGCACATATCTATATATATAAAAAGAAGTGTACATTTTGATTGTCACTCCATAACTCGAGAACGGATAGAAAGATTGCCATGAAATTTTTAGGAAAGATACAGGAAGGGAGATGATGGTTAGTTGATTTTGAAATCCCAAATCGGTTTAGCCATTCTTGAATTATGATTTTTTCAAGAAAAAATTCAAAATTTGAAAAAAAAAAAAATAAAAAGAAGTGTACATTTTGATTGTCACTCCATAACTCGATTGTTGTTAGTAAATGTTGTTGGGCCACGTTCATTTCAACATTTGCGAAGAGTGAATGGTCATTTATGTATGACGTATCGTGGAGCATGCGAGCAATTAGGTTTGCTTGAAAATGAAATTTGCTTCACGATGCATCTTCTCCACATCAAATACGTACATATCTTATATGCCATAATCGTGTCAACATGTTTTCCTCAAATCCTCTTGAATTGTGGAAAAATACAAAGATTTTATGGCAGAAGACTATTTGATTCGAATGCGTCATCACGCAAGAAACACTGATTTGCTGATTTCATTGAAAATGTATAATGAGGCATTGATAGCGATTGAAGATATGTGCCTTACGATTGCAAATAAAGGATTAGGGCAATTAGGTTTGTCACCACCCAATCGTCCAATGCATAATTTATTTGATTGAGAATTGCAACGTGAACAACAGCATGATCCCAATGAATTGCAAACATTTGTGAATTTGAATGTTCCTAAATTAAATGACCATCAAAAACATGTCTATGATACCATCATCGAAGCGGTACAAATTGAAGTCGGTGGATTATATTTTTTGGATGCGCCTGGTGGTACGGGAAAAACATTTGTGATATCACTCATTTTGGCAGCCATTCGATCGCAACGAAAAATTGCATTGGCACTTGCTTCGTCGGGAATCGCTGCTACTCTATTGGATGGTGGACGAACAGTGCACTCTGCATTAAAATTACCGTTGAATATGCAGGTATAGCTTATATTTATTGATTGATCACTTTAAAATTTAATCAATATTAATTAAAATGTAATTATTTTCAAATTAACAGGTGACTGAACATCCCACGGGCAATATTTCAAGAAATTCTGCGATGGCAAAAGTTTTGCAACAAGAAGCAATATTGCCTGTGGTTCCACGATCAACACCGGCGGATGAGATCAACGCATGTTTAAAGTCTTCTCTTCTGTGGCGACATGTGCAAAAATTGACATTGAACATAAATATGCACGTTCAATTCCACAACAACCAATCTGCAGATCGGTTCTCGAAGCAATTGTTAGATATTGGCAATGGAAAAGTTCAAGTCGATAATACAAATGGATTGATTACATTGCCGAACAATTTCTGTACCATTCTCCAATCAACAGAAGAGTTGATTGAAAGTGTGTTTCCAAATATTGTTCAAAATTACAGGAATCACAATTGGTTGAGAGAACGCGCAATACTGGCACCAAAAAATTTACACGTCAATTCAATCAATTATCAGATTCAAGACAAATTGCCAGGTGCAGTGACATCATATAAATCTGTTGATAGCGCAATGAATGCAGATGATGCAGTGAATTATCCAATTGAATTTTTGAATTTAAAGGTTGGCTCATCAATTATTTTACTGCGGAATTTAAATGCACCAAAACTGTGGAATGGCACAAGATTAGTAGTAAAAAAATTGATGCCGAATTTAATTGAAGCGACAATATTGAACGGAACAGCGAAAAATGAAATTGTACTCATACCACGTATTCCACTGATTCCAACAGATATGCCATTTAAATTTAAGCGTTTGCAATTCCCAGTGCGTCTATCATTTGTCATGTCCATCAATAAGGCACAAGGACAAACGTTTCAAATATGCGGATTAAATTTGGAGGAGCCGTGATTTTCACATGGACAGCTATACGTGGCCTGCTCAAGAGTTGGAACTCCAAATTGTTTGTTTGTGCTCGCTTCCATTGGGCAAACTAAAAATATTGTATATTCAAATGTTTTGGATTGACATTAATAATTTTAAAATACAATGCATTCATTTCATAAAAAAAATGTATAATCTTTCATTTCTTTTTTTGGTTGGTTGCTACGAAGTGCAACGGGGTCCGCTAGTATTATATATTTTTACGTACCAATATTTGATTTCCTTAAAAATAGATTTCAAAAACATATCAAACACTAACCGCAAAATGAACTGGAATGAAAAATTTGAAATGGATAATTCCAGCCTATAGTATAAGGGATTGTTATGACAATTAGTGAAATCAATAACTAAGTTATTTAGGTCGGGTATCTTCATGCGCCGAATTATTAATTTCAAACATTTTTTAGTTATACACTATGAAAGTCTCACAATTTTATTACATTCCAAAAACTTGTAAATTTCAGGAATGACAACTATCAGTTAGTTTAATTAAATGTCAACTTACTTCCCTAAGCGCCATCTGTTGGTAAGTAGCTAAATGGTTAGATGTCTTTTTCAAATTGAACATAGGCCTCTAGTGTTCAACGGTAGAAAATTACCTTGGTGAGATATCTTTTTGCTATGTTCAGAAATCTTTCTAATAGTATTCTGTGAGAAATTGCAATTGTTCATTTCATATTTGGCAAAAATATGCATTTAAATATATTTTCCTAGAATTTGCCGCGGTGCCTTGATATTGCATTTCAATTGTATAATCGTGTGTGAAATTAAGAAAATTAAGTCGAATCATGTGTAAGATTTTTTACGAAGATTTTTAACTTTAAAGCTTTAATAGAATATTAGTAAGTAGAGTACTATTTCGTCTAACTAGCCCAACCCTAAATGGCAACCCTACTCAAAAATGTCTCTATTGTCATGCAAAGTGAAATACCTTTCGTTTGATACCCTTATCGGCATATCTCATGCAATTTTTTTTTTTAAATTCCGAATAGGTGGTAACCTTGTGAAAGGCGTAGAAGGTGATACATTTTCTATGTGCCAAATTTCATTTAAATCGATTGAGCCGTTCCCGAGATCGTTCGGCTATACAAACATACAAATATACAAGAATTGCTCGTTTAAAGTCATAAGATAAATGCAAGGCGCGATGACCTCCGAAAAGATTTTAGGCGGAGTTTCTCTTCCAATTTGAGTTTTCTCGCTGAAAAGCTTTTCATGGCAGAAATACACTCGGAGTGTTTGCATATAACTTTTTTGCAGTTGAAAAAACTTGGTTTTAAATTTTTAATATTTGCTTAATTTAATTCGTTATCAGCTAAGTCCTCTCATAACAGTTCAGCGGCATCATATGTTGCGGTGTAATACATTGAACAATGTAAAATTGTTTTTTTTTTATTACTATTGTTTTCGAATATACTCCTTCATGCAAAAAAACAAAAAAAAAAAAATGTGGTCCTTTATTTGAAGATTCGGTCCTATTTTTGATTTTTGGTCCCAAATGAAAACATGGTGTGGCAACCGGGGCTGTACTAAACATTTGTATATACATTTTGTAAGGCCATCAGTACCAGAAATGCTTTTAACTTTTCTCTACAACATTATTTTCTGATCAATTTCAAACAATTTGGTACAGTCATAAGTGGAGGCTTACTTTTTAAAAAGTCATTAATTGAAACTTTGGTATGGTACCTACTTATGTACCTAGATATTTACAAGGCCTTGCCCGCACCATAAACATATTTTGATTCATTAAGAATTACCTGGGTCTCGATTTGAGCTACATACATAATATTCTTGGTATTTGCCGAACAGAGGAGATCGAAAAGAAGAACCTATCCCGAAATTGTCCTGAAATGAACACAAAAAATAATACTGAAAAGACCCACCTGGTCACCAATTAATCCCAAAAACTCTACTTAAATGGTTCGGAGATAGTACCGAAATGTTCTCGAACTAGTTGTAAATTGATTCAGTAAATAAAATGATCCCGAAATCATTCACGAAATGATCCCGAATACGATATCGAAACGGTACCGAAAAGTCCCGAATTCTTCCCCGAAAGACTTATTATTAGTATGGAGGGAACACTTTCTGCCCTCCTAATTGAAACAGCGATGTACCGCCCATGGAAGATGCTGAGGCCGAGCCCGCAATCGATGAATTAACGTTCCCCTGCCGTGAAGAAAAACCTCACCCCAGCGTAAATGCTGAACTTAGTATCAGAGCAAACTACTACAAGACCGTGCAATTACTTTATAAATGAACCAGCATCAACACAAACAACAAAGTCAATTAAAACACTGCGCTGGCTAGCCCATGTAATGCGAATGAAAGATGAAGCTCCGGTCAATAAGGTATTCCTACTAAAACTCGCCCACTTAATCAGAAGAAGAGGACAGCCCCCTTATTACCGACATCATCCCGAATATAGTCCTGAAATTATCCATAAATGATATTGAAAAACCCTCGAAAACAACAAGACAAGAATCCGAAATAGCGCAAAATGATCCGGAACACAATCTCAAATGGTCTAGTCATAAATAACAGTTGCGGGATCCCGATTCCGAAAATAATCACGATATGATCCTGAAATAGACTCAAGATAGTTTCAAAAGATCCTAAAACTATGCCGCAATATTCCAAAAAGATATCCGGCATCATCCCATCCCATTCCGTCGATATGATACTTGAAACAATCTCATAATGGTTTCGAAGTACGCGGAGTATAGTATTATTCGATCAAAAAAGGAGGCGATGACTCAGTACACTGTTGCAAAATTGTATGCTCAAAGTAATAAAGATTTATGAAAGCGTTTATACTGAGAGGAGTAGAGTTGAAGGTGCCACTGCTCACCTTTCATAAACTGCTTAGGCTTCGATCTTTAAGACCCATATATAAAATATCAATGTAAACATTGTTAGAGTTAAAAGGATGTGTTTCCACGAGGGTAAGACCCGACACCTTACAATTGTAATAATATTGAATTAACTCAAGCCCAATTGCAATGATAATGCAATAATAAAATCACACGACCACCTCACAATTGTTTGACCATTCGATTGGACTGATTTCTTACGCTGTTCAATCGTATCCTATTCATACACTGGTGGCAGAAAAATTATTGTCACTTGCAAAGTATGAAATCACCCTCAAATCAAATATCAAAATCTTCTTCTTATCCTTTGATAGCAAAAAAAGTTGGAAGTTGGTGTCGCTCGATCTGCCGTTCTCTATAAATATACTTGCAATCTACTCATAATGCATAAGATTGCGTTAAACCCATCTATATGATAGACTGCTTATGTGACGGGGCTTTAAACTCTTTAAGATTACACTGGGGCAGAATTGTTGTGTCCATACTATCAGTTCTGATGTCGTCTTCATGGCAGTAAAAAACACATGGCCTTACTATTGCATTGGCCGTCTCGCAGCCTAGATATGATCGTATTGATCACATCAGAAGTTTACCATCAGTGTTTTGATGACGAAGATTCGAGCAATCTAATGTGCAGTACGACCAAGCGCCAATTTTTCTTGGCACCAGTGTACCTTCACATGTATGCATGTGTGACTTTATGAATTTAGTGATGCGCTGCCCCATGTCACTAAAAATGCGGTTTGTCAAGCTGTTGCTTCGTCAGCCGGTTTGTTGAACGCTCTTGTCACAATCTCACTCTAAAAATAGCTTGCATTTATAAGATGTGCCTAAAAATAGAGCTCATGATTAAATTCAAAACGGCTGATCACATTCACGACGGCGGTGTAGCCGCCACATCTGTCATATTATTTTTACACATGTTCTTACGAGCGTCGTTATTTTCGGCGCGACAGAGAAGCACGACAATCAATCACGAAAGCCGTTGTAGCCAGATTAAACCTAATTCTATTTTCAGGAAGCGACAGTGAGTGGCGTCCTTTTTATTTTGTCAAGAAAAACTAAAATAGAAGTAAATAACAGATAATAAAAGCTAAAATCATTATTTTGGGCGTTTTTTAACATAATTACGATTTTTTTCTAAATTTTTCGCTACTGTTTGCTGTAACTTACATTGGTGGCTGCCGCTTTCAAAGTAATCAAGAAGCCATAGATTGGCTACGGTTGTCGTCAAGCTTTGTTTTATTGTGGTTGTGGTCAGTAGACGCCGTGTTGAATGTGATCAGCCCTAATGTAAGCCTTTGCCGTTTGTATAGCTCTCTGAACAACAACAAGATAGATAATCATATCGCCAACAATGGGACAATGACCAGTAATAATGAGTATTTTGAAATATGTAATGAGTTCGAACGCTTAACGAAGGTATTACCCCTTGCAGAAAAATTTTTATTTATTTATTTATTCAAAACAATTATATCAAATTATAATATAGCTATAAAGCCATAGCAGCAAGGGCCTTAGGCTAATGCAGAAAAAATATTTACTCACTTTATGAGGAATCCGTAAACAAGTTATGCTCCAGCTGCAAGTGGCTTCGGGCACTTCAGAACTCAACTGTCTCCAGTGCAAGATTCAACATATTCATTCCCACGAGAGAAGACTGGGGCGATGGACTTATCAGTGTAGCAGTGTACTAGTAAACTCATTCCAAATGAGTTAATGTGGGTTAAGGACAATTTTACGGCCAAGAGCTCTGTGTAAGCCGCAACTTCAAGCTACACGCTTACTGCCTCCTCGTTCCAGCTGAAGTGACCGCAATTAACGACGCGGGGATCGGATACGATCCAGGTTAGAGAATTTAACATTAATTCCAATAGCGAAGCTGCTATTACAGCCCTGAGATGAATAGTGGTGCCATCTAGGGTGAGCTTTGAGTGGCTGATCTCACTTCCGATTATCTCAAATTATTTCATAATAAGGATTATCTGACTTCCGGGCAACTGTATTTCGGTTCTGTCCGCATGAGTGCAACTGAGTCGCTACTTTTGACTCCTGGCCTTTGGAAAATGTGGAGTTCCGCTGGCCTACTGCTATCCGCGCCTTTACCTTAGATTAAACTAAGCTTCCACCACCTCTTGTAGTATAGCGAGTTCCTTCTGATCGCCAGTCATTTGTCATTGGTGATTGGGGCTCTGACGGGTCCCTGTCAAAACGGAGTCCAAGCGGTACGTCTGATGAATCTAGAAGACTTCTGCAGGAGCTGCCTGATGAAGGATGATGTATAATCAACGAGTCACTGCATGCTAGACTCAGCAGTTTACTCGGAGCTCCGTAGGATTTATATAAGGTCGACGTCAGTCATTTTCGACACTATGCGATTCTCTATGTAATGATAACTTACATTCCCGTTATTTTATGTAGCATCACAACAAACTTTCATCCAGTCTATTTGAGTTTCTCCTTCCGGGGTAGCTACCACTCAACCTAACCTGATCAGATCAATTTAATATTTAAATACAATTGTTTATCGGCACTTAAATGCTCATCTCTGCAGGTAACAACAAAATAAATACTTTGAACTCTTCGTAATGTGTGTGCGTCGACAACAACTGGATTGTGACACGCGCCGGCGGCGGTCAAATGCGGTCATTTCATATTGGCTCCAGCCGAATTAATTTGAATTACTTTTTTTTCGTTTGGTAAAGCCCGGATATGAAAGAAATTAAGTGTGCAGGTGGATTGAGCTTTGGATAGTTGATTTAGAGTGGTCGCATGTCAAACCATAAAGAAAACATAAGAATAAAGTTAAAAGTGCTTGGGGCCAAAGAAAAATTGAGAGAAGTGAAAGCAGTTGAACATTACGTCTTTAAACAATGAAGGGCCAATATTCCAACTGAATGAGATGGGTTAAACCATCACAAATACGCTGCTTCCTCATTTGCACCCCACTCGCTATGCAGGCTGATTTTTTGCTGTTAAATTCACTTCGCAAACTTCAAACAAACTTAAACAAATGCCAAACTAAACTTTTTGTAGCCGGTCAATTCGTTTTTCCAAATTAATTAATAAAAATAGGCTTTATTTGACGAATATGTGCTTTAGTCTCAAGAAGAATGAGAAAATTGAAAACGATTGCTTGACTCTCTTTCCTTTACTAATTGACAGTTAAAGTTTTTGTTACTAAGTATTGGCAGGTAGGTTAAATACCAATAATGGATGGAACTGAGAGATTAAAGTTTATCTCAAAAAAATTATTGTGAACTAATTTCAAGGTAGCTTACTACGAACTGTTATACATATGTAGATTAGTTTAGGCTACCCCGGTAGGGAAATGTCACTTAGACCACAAAAAGATCTTTTCTGACAACACATAAGATAACGGCGACGCACTATAATAACGTTGAGAATCACTGATTGATGTAGTTTCCGAATATGACTGATCTCGACCTTGTATAAATTATCCGGAGATTCGATTATACCAGGGACCAAATACTTTCGCTTAGTACTGACAAGAGCATGAAGTAACTCAATGACTTCATATTACATATTTTACTAAATGAGCTGCTGCCGGAAAGGGTTTCAGGTGTGTTGAGACGTACCACGTAGCCTTTTATTAGACACTGAAACGTCAGAAGTGTAATCACCAACGACAAATGAGCCTTAATGTCAGCAATTACGTACTTACTGCCATCCACTTTCGGCCAGTTGGACTTCGCTACCCTACATGACAAAGTGTCTGTCTACCATTTCCTTAACTGACACGATGCCCGTCTGCGCAATAGCACACTGAAACTGGTTGACGGAACTTTAAACTCCCAATATTTATCCATGTTCGGCTCAATTGTACTTATTTGGACTAAGAGATCCGCATGAAAGTTGCATAGGATATACAAAAAAAATAAAAATACTTGATACGATCTACCTCCGAGGAGAGTTAGGCGGCGGTTCTCTTCCAATTTGCGTCGTGCTCCAGGACGGGTTTTTATGCTGACTACGAACCGCATCTGCCAAGCAGATGCAATTTCACTGAGAAGCTTTTCATGACAGAAATACACTCGGAGTGTTGGCCAGATCACTTCCGAGTGGCGAACCTGCTTAGAAAAACTTTCCTATAATTAGACTTTTTTTTCAAATTTTTGATGTTGCTTTGACCGGGAGTTGAACCCAGGACCCTCGGTGTTGTAGGCAGAGCACGCTACCACCACACCTTGGCGGCCGCTAGTTGCATAGGATATTCCCTTGCCAAATCAGTGACTCCCAGATCAACTGCGACCGCACCACAGTCGAGCCCAGAGCCATTTGGTTATCCGGGTAGACGTTAAATTACCTAACCATATTTGTACTGGAGCAACCCATCCTCTGCAGCGACAGCTTGACAGTGACCCTGCAGCACAAATGAGTTAACCCCATATTCTCCTAGGGAACGAAGGAGTTGAAGCCCGCACAGAGGACAGTTGTCGGTACAAAACAGTCTGCCAGCCTAGGATAAAGTCGAAGTGGATAAGAATTTTGGGCTGGCAAAAGTTAGAGAACTCTTAGCCAATATCACGAATACTGATCAGCGCCATGGCTTCAGGTGGGTGTTGCTCTCAGAAGTACGCATGTACTACTGTATAAAAACAGGAGTAATTTTAAAAAGGGTGGCCGGTGTAAACGAACATTATATCCACAACTAAGAGCTTCTAACGAACAGTCAAATTAGCTTCTCTTTTTTGATATTACATATTATCAAAAGTGGGCGTGTTTATTAATCGATTTTGCGCATTTATATTCATTAAGGAAATGAGCGTACAAAATTTTTTCACGACAGGTCAATTCTTCTTGCAGTTATGGCTCTCCAAACGTGAGGAAATAAAAATAAATATGTGTAAGGCGCGATAACCTCCGAAGAAATTTAAGGCCGAGCTTCTTTTCAATTTGCGTCGTACTCCTTTTAATTTTTCTTACAAATTGGAGGGACCTACATGTTTTATGCCGGCTCCGAATGGCATCTGCAAGGTAGATGAGTTTTCACTGAGAATCTTTTTTGCATGGTTTCGTTCAAATTTAAATAAAATATTCCAAAATTTACTAAAGTTATCGCGGCGGCCACCTGG
The DNA here is from genome assembly GCF_040869045.1 of Eurosta solidaginis. Taxonomy (NCBI): domain Eukaryota; kingdom Metazoa; phylum Arthropoda; class Insecta; order Diptera; family Tephritidae; genus Eurosta; species Eurosta solidaginis. Next base: position 285,362,423 of record NC_090321.1, on the reverse strand, counting down.
GGTGATGGAGTGTACTCCGCCTACCACACCGATGGTCCTGGGTTCAAGCCTCAGGAAAAGCAATATCGGAAATTGTATTTCTGCCATGAAAAGATTCTCAGAAAAAATGTTTGCCTTGCAGATCCTGTTCGCAGTTGGCAGAAAGCATGTAGACCACATCCCGCCAATTTGTAGGGAAATTGGAAGTGAAGCTCGGCGTGAGTCTCCTCGAAAGTAAATCGCGCCAAGCATTTATTTTATTTTCTTTTTTTGATTAGTTTATGTCGTTACAAGCTAGCGTTATGTCAACAAAGTTAACATACTCGGTGGGCTTTGATCAGCAGCTGAGTACGAAAACTGCCGACTAATGAATTAAGAAGAACCGGGTGAATACCACTCCGCTGTTTTTCCGAAGGTATCAAATGGAATTTCAAAAAAAGTATTTTGTGCATTTTCTATTTTGTAAAAGCTTATGAATAAGTATTATTGTTTTCTTTTATATTCATTGTTTTGCTAATTTCACAGTTCAGGGTTACCTTCGTTAATGTTGAAGTGCACAGGTCGACTTGTTAGCATAATTTACAATGTACGTATCTATGTATGTGTGCATTTACATATGTATGTAAATTTCATGTGAGAGCCCATTTACCCATTACCTTGACCATGGCATAAACGCCTTCGCGTGTCCATTCCCCGCTTACATTTGATTGAATCGTACAAAAAGGTGGGCATGTAATAAACGATGGCGTTTAAGCGGTCCCAGCTCTGTATGTATGTATGCATGTAATAGTAGAGTATTCCTTAAATGGTAAAGTTGCCCTCATTTTAAAAAAATATCCCCTTAGGTTTTCATAAAAGGTTGCATTTTATGTATCTGTCTATATGCCTCACGGGAAAGTTTTCAACTCAGCAGTAGAGAAAGCTAGAGGGCATTGGAAAATATTGTATGATACCTCCCATCAATGAGTGTTCTTTTGGATCCGACCGTTTTGTGATCTTTCCCTAAATTTTGGGGCATTGGCGTTACTAGTAACCGAAATTAAAAACTTTGTGTAAAAAGAAGAAGAATTTGGCAATAACAATTAAATCTTGCTAGTATGTAATGCGTCCAAAATGTGCAATGTATCAGTTTTCTTCCCGGAAATTAAAAAGATATAAAAGTAAGGGTACGCTTACACAGCCACCGATTTTGATCAACCGATGCCGGTCGCAATCGTCCGATAAAAATAAACACATGTATTTAGATGAGCGTGTGTACATTTCAACCGATCGCCGAATTGTCATCGGCCGTTGTCGTTTTTTACTGCCGATAAATTCGCGCGTGTTCCATTTTATCGTCCGAGACCTTTATGGGATAAGCACATAAAGCTGCGTATTTTTGCGAAAAAGTAAAATGTGAGAAAAAAAGGCGCCGGCCGATAATCAGTTGCAATTTTGGCACCAGCCTGGCCTATTGCAATTGTTCAGTTTATCGGTGGCTGTGTAGCATACCCTCCGAGGGGATTTTAGGCCGAGCTTCTCTTCCAACTTCCGTCGTGCTCTTTTTAATTTTTCCTTGACGTCATGGGACCTACTTATTTTACGCCGACTCCGAATGGCTACTGCTAAACAGATAAGTTTTCACTGAGAAACTTTTCGTGGCAGAAATATACTCGGAGTGATTTATTTTGTTTTGTTGATTTTCCTATAGGGTGGATAAATGATGTACTCGTACTAACATATTGGAACGATGTTCCGTCATCCATTGGCAAATTTTGTTTCGAGACAAACTGGTTTCGGCATTGTGCCATCATCAGTCTCGATTTTCGTTCTGATCTGTTGTTGTCTTTGTCTTGTATTTACAGTTCATAGGTACATGAGCAAGTATTGTCAAAATGGATGTTTGTGTATATTTATGTGCTGTGTGTTCATTTAGAACCGAGGGTGGTTTTTACTGATCAATTTGTGTGGTTGACTGAGCCAGGTAAAAGTCAGTTATTGTAGTCGTTTGACCTTCTTTGTGGGTTTGTTGATTTGCTGTGTTTGTCTGTTGTACCTGTGTGATTACCTTGTTTCTGGTAATCAAGTTTTAAAGGCTCAAATATTGTGTCAGAAATTGTTTATCTGTTCTACCGTCGAATGTTTTCTGTTTGTTGATGTTGTTTCGTGTATTATGTATTATTGTGTCGGTGGCCGTTGGCTTTCTATATACTTATGTCGTAGTTAAATCTTTTGGCAACTTTATCAATATTGTGAGTGTCTAGATAGTTGATTCCTCCGTCTTTTCCGGTTTCCATTGAGTTTTATGTTCCCTTGCTGTTTGTTGAGGTACTCCAGTACTAGCTCTTCGTTATTGGTAGTTAAAACGCATATTATGTCATCCACGTATCTAGCATAAAATGTCACGCCTAATTTGGACTTCAGCTCCTGTATGCCCTTTTCTTCCAGATTTTGCATGACACCTTCCATAAGAATGGCTTATGTGGGGCTTTCTATTCCAAGACCGTTTGTCTATATATTTTATTGTTGAATTGAATTGATTGAATTGATTTTGACACAAAGTGGTTCTCAGCGTATTTGCATACTTTTCATTTTGCTTCTTGTATTATGAACTATTGTTGAGCTAACTATGTCCAATGTCTCCGATAGTGGTATTGATGGGTATACATCTTTTATGTCAAAAGATACCAATTTGCTGTTCTTTGTCAGCTATACGGTCTCAAGTTTCTCTATTAGTTCTGTTGTGTTAGCTATTGCATATTCGTTCCTTAGTTCCAGAGTATCTTTCAATATCGTTTTTATCGTACCTATCGGACCGCCTCCGGATTATTGTTGTCGAGGTCAATACGCGTATTTTGACACCTCTCGATATTTTTGGGCGCGTATTAGTACCAAACACCGCCGAGGGGCGACCCCGCTAAGAAAAATTTTCTTCTAATTAAAAAAGAAAATTACTTTATAAGTGAAGGTGAAATTAGTTTATAGTTTTTTTTTATAATTTTAAATTTTAGGGTTGCTTGCGCTTAATTGAAAAAAGTTTGTGATTGCGCTAATTTATCCGGAACTCGCCCGAATTGAAAGAAAAGCAGCAAACATGAACATATCTTAACCAGATTTACTATTGGACTATAACCACACCAGTTTTTTTCGATTTTGAAAATTTCGAAGAATGGAAAATACGTAATAACTCATTAGTTTAGGTTTGCTCAGGTTGAAGTGGCTGCCTAGGCCTGTAACTGATTAGTCCCGTTGTGAGACCAGGAAAAGACGCCACGAACTACACTTACGGTCAAAAAAGCCAACGAAAATCTATTCCCTCTCACATAAGTTTTACAGTCACTACAGCTACGCAACGAAAATATTTGTTCTTGTGGTGAACATTGATACCTCAGCTCATTGGGTGATATGTTAAGACTAGAAAGTTAGGAAGTCCATAGCAGGTTTCGTAGAAGCAACGGTATTTAATAAAAGTAATAGTGTTATTCTTAAGAAAAAAGTTAACATAATTGTCTACAAACTATATACATATATGTATATAATCCGAAATATGAACAGAGTAGGCGATGATCTTAGCAATTAATCATCCCTTTGGAGATTTTCGATGAACTATATGGAATCGGTGACTTTATCCCCTATAATTTGATGGCCCATGGCTAAAAAAACCGCGTCTCACCACAAAAAAGCAATATCGCGCGCTAAGTTGGTATAATTTGGATAGGGACGAATGGCTACAATTCATATTCTCTCATGAGGGTACAAAATGGTTCGCGATTCGTAGTAAGTCCCAAAAATACAGGAAAATTGAGTAACAACTGCGTTAGAGTAACTGTGAAGGATTTTCATGTAATGGCGTGGTACGCGATAAAAACCTTGGTAGTTGCTTAGATTTTGTTAAAGCAGAGTTGCGCCAACTCCACCGCCTACGTTGAAGACGGCATTTCACTAAGTATAGGGGGGCTAATAGAGCACAGTAATCTGAACGCTGTTTTGAATCCATATTTTTGTATTCTTGGGGCGAACCACGCATTACAAGTCTTAATTGAATATATTGTTACTCGTCCCCAGTCGTTCCGAGACCAGTTTCAGTTTCGTAGTACCAGCTTGGCTGGGGGACGGTATTTTGTGGTAAGAAGCTGGTATTATTTTAGCCAGGGACCCAATTAATTGTTTTACCTCAAGTGCCGGTCAATCAATGAGATTATCGTTTTCATGTTTATACCATCCTTCAATTCCACGGAAGTTTCTGAAAGCAGTTTTAAATGTGTTCAGACGATCCATCGTTACGCGTTGATAGGAATATGCGTTCAATGGCCTACTTCGATAACGCGGGGATTAAGTCACCTATTCAATATATTTCTTCCAGAATATCCTTGTAAGAAATTATTATTTTCATATTTTGCGTGATTTGTCTTAAAACTATTAAAAATAAATAAATGTAAGGCGTGATAAACTCCGAAGAGGTTTTAGGCCGAGCTTTTCTTCCAATTTGCGGTGTGCTCCTTTTTTAATTTTCTCTACCAATGGGCGGGATGGGACCTACTTGTTTTATGCCGACTCCGAACGGCATCTGCAAGGCAGATGAGTTTTCACGGAAAAACTTTTCATGCCAGAAATACACTCGGAGTGCTTCCAAACACTGCCGAGGTGCGACCCCGCTTAGAAAAAATTTCTTCTTATTGAAACATTTTTTTTTCTAAAATTTGGGCGTAAACCCAGGTGTGGTAGGCGGAGCACGCTACCATCACACCACGGCTGCCGCCATTATTTACTATTACTTTTATGAAAACTGTTGCGTTGTTTCTAACTTTCTCGCCTTAAGATGCCACCCAATCAGTTAAGGAACTGTCGATGTTAATCACAATAACTAAAAGGTTTTGTTTCGTAGCCTGTAGTGGCCATAGAAACGCCGTAATAGAGAATAAATTTTCGTCCGCTTTTTTTTACCGTAAGTGTATTTTGAGAACCTGATAAAGGCTACCAAAGTCCTTGATGTAATACTCCACGACCTAGTGCATATTATCCAGAAAGGGAGCTCCCAGAAAGCGCTGCCTGCCCCAATTCTCGCGTAGGGAATAACTCATAAACAAATACTAATCATGTGGTACAACTTCATGAGTGTATTGATTTTACGGTGCAAAATACAACTTTAGTAAAATTTTGGAAAATAGGCATGGCGCCTGCAACTCAAAATCCATTGATGAAATTCGGTAGCGTAGTTCTTCTTACTATTAAATATAGATCGGCTGAAAACAACCAGAAATGGTTGTAACAGGAAAATTTAATCAGAATCGAATCGAATATTTTATTAACTCTTCGTTTATTAACATTTTAATAGCCGTGTTTTTTTATACACGCGTATACGTTTACGTTTGTGCGTGAAAAAAAACGCCTATCCTCGCTTAGATAATGCTTAGGAGACCCATCTAGCGGCAGTGGTTAAACAACAAGCTACAGCAACAGGGTGTACCGAAAAGCGGAGACACAACCCTCTGATGGCCATAGGGTATAATATATAGCTGAATTAGTTGCGATGAATTGTGGACACGCATAAAATACATAGAATTAGTGTAGAGGGTGAAACAAAGACACATATTTCAGTTACATCTGAGTATAATGCGTATTGAAATTTAGTAGGACAAATTTTATGCGCAGCAATTTCAGAGTTGTATTTAAAGTTTGTCGCTTAGGCAAGGTGCACACGAGGCTACGCGTCATAGACGCGTACAAGATATTTCATATAGCTACAATTTCTCTACGCCTCAAGATCTGCACACGAAGCTACTTTCGAGCTTCGCTGCAAAAGCAAACAATTATTGAAAAAAATAAAAAATTTAATTTCTTCAGCTATATCCGTCTCCGAAATCAAAGGAAAATAGGTATTAAACGTTGTGTGCATCCCCGTGCTTTTGTAAATTATGAAAGGCAATTTTAAACCACCGCGGACTAGAGAAAAGGGTGATTTCTAGTTTACAACACTTTTTAGCCTTTTAAACGCTTCAACAATGTCTAACCAAGCTGTTGTGGTGTTTAATACTCTTTTTCGCTTTGGTAATATACCTTTCACGCACTTTTATTAACTAAAGTAACATTTTTTACTTATTACACAAATTTGCTTACAAAAAGATGTAAACAAACATCTTGCTGTTCCTTTTTTTCAAGCGTACGTACGCTCAACGACCAACATTGCTGTACGCTTAGCTACACGAAAATTGCATGCTTTGTCGCTTTCATGCAGCTGACGCCTTGTATGCAGCTCTCCATTCAAATACATGTGTTCGGCATCAAAGCGTACAAGTTTCGCCTGCAGCGTCTATGACGCGTAGCCTCGTGTGCACCTTGCCTTAGCAGTCCATATAAAGTTTAAGCGTATAGACGTTTACGTGTAAAAAAAAAAAACACGGCTAATATTTGCTCTCTTTTGACCTCCTCGCGTGGAATCGCTCCAATGTATTCTCCTACTGAAATATCCGACAATGTAGGTATTTAAGTGTAAATCGTTTGTATGTAATTGTGTAGCAGCAAACAGCGGTTGCAAAGTACAAAAAAAAGGGGAAGAAATAAATCGAATATTACATAGTTGCTTGACAGCGTGGCAAAAAACAACAACAAATACGTAAAATAAAACCGCGCAACCAACAATAAGCCCTCAGCAATTGTTGGCGGCCACCGTGGTGTGCGTCCGCCTACCACACCGTATACCCTGGGTTCACACCCCGGGCAAAGCAGCATCAAAATTTTAGAAATAAGGTTTTTCAATTAGAAGAAAATTTTTCTAAGCGGTGTCGCCCCTCGGCAGTGTTTGGCAAGCGCTCCGGGTGTATTTCTGCCATGAAAAGCTCTCAGTGAAAACTCATCTGCCTTGTAGATGCCGTTCGGAGTCGGTTTAAAAACATGTAGGTCCCGTCCGGCCAATTTGTAGGGAAAATCCAGAGGAGCACGACGCAAATTGGACGAGAAGCTCTGCCTTAGATCTCTTCGGAGGTTATCGCGCCTTACATCTATTTTTTTTAATTGTTGAATAATTTAATAGGCTTATATTGGTAATAATATGAAAACAACACCAAAAAATATTTAAATATAATCTGCTGCGTTGCGGTGAAAATCATTTACATATCCTATTTACCTGCCTAGATAATTCTTTTTACCAATATTTATGCATGCAAATTTGCTTGCAAATAAACAAAAATATGTACATACATACATATACGTCTGTATAGCCGTCCAAATACACAATGAAGCCGTAAACGTGTTGTCGCGAAATGATTTCCGCTGACAAAATATTGAATTAAGCTGGAGTCATTGGTGCCGTATGTCGTATCGCTGTATCCGTATCCCTAACGTAATCAGCTGTTTATCGTTACGACGGTAAACCAAAACCCAATTGGTTGGCTACGATACGGTTACGACTTTAGCGGCACCAATAATCGATTGCATTGATTCTCATAAGGTTGGTCGAATCAGCTGTTAACTGACTTAAAGCTGGAGACATTGGTGCTTTATCGGTAACCGTATCGGTAACCTTTTAACAGCTGATTCGACCAACCTTATGAGAATCAATGCAATCGATTATTGGTGCCGCTAAAGTCGTAACCGTATCGTAGCCAACCAATTGGGTTTTGGTTTACCGTCGTAACGATAAACAGCTGATTACGTTAGGGATACGGATACAGCGATACGACATACGGCACCAATGACTCCAGCTATAGGCATATTGCAGCTCCGAGACATAAGCAGTTTTTCATATAGATGAGTTTAACACATGCTTATGCATTATGAGTAGATTGCATGTATTTTTATGGAGAACGGTAGAATGAGCGACACTGGCGCCATCTGATATTGAAAAGTAGCCAACCAATTTTGTTCCAAGCAAATCATAAGAAGAATAATTTGAAATTTGTTTTGGCTAAGGGCGTTGGCACATTTTGCTAGTGAAATTATTTTTCCCACTGGTTGGTAAGATTTCTAAAATTTTTCGCAATTGAAAACTGCAATATAACAATCGAATACGACACGAAATATGTTAGCAAGTATTTTTGTTGTATAGGGAGAATGTTTACAACAGTGCTTCGCGAAATTTTGTTTGTGAATGGGCAAGGCGTAATAAGCTACAATTGCCAAGTCTGAAGTTCCTTCATATTTACAAACGCAACATCTTGGTTGATTGTGGCGATGTTATTGGAATGCATAAGCTTGTGTTAAACGCATCTATATGAAAAATGTCATTGTGCCGCCGCCTTTAGCCTTCATCCAGTGATTTTTCTAGCTTCGTATCACGCTCAATTCTCACGGGAATGCTCTGGATGATTGGGAGACTTGAGAAGCAGAGTTCGTGAGTTCGTGTGTACACAAGAGTTGTGATAGGCAGATGTCGCCGTTGTGTTTCATTTAGCACATAAGGCTAAAGGCCAGGCAGGCTCATAATTTTTTTTAAAAAAAGTAGGGTTTATTAAAGGCAGTGCTGCGAAGCCAAAAACAAGAAATTAACAAATTAGCTGGCTCAAAAGTTGAACCAGATTTTGATAGAAAAATCAAATAATATTTTCAGCAAAAGTCAGCAAGCTTGAGAAAATGGTTACCTAATTATACACCATGATTCAATTGCTAGAGGTTTGTTCTCCAATAATGACAGAGCTTTAACACTCCCAAAATGAAAATATGGACGGGTTGCTTTTACGAAGTAAGGAAAACGGGGAATAATTCAATCTCATTCATGGAAAATTGTAGTAGAAAAGTACCTTATATTAGTAGTGATAATAAATTTGTAAATGCCACCAGGTTTTAGAGGAAATAATTCATTTTCTACTAAATATTTTTGTGAATTGATAAAAAGTTATGTTTGGTCATTCTTTCAGAATGCCGTACGTTGGAATTTTATTCAAAAATACACTA